>NC_081408.1:669466206-669647660 GCF_030272615.1 Cryptomeria japonica | reverse complement strand
AATGAGGCTTCACTAAAAATCAAGTGTAAGAGCTTGACCTAACCCTAAGAGTACTGCCTAAGTTCTAAAACATATGATGATATTAAATTTGCAAGGTTATAAGATTGATCTCGATTGTGACTATAGGAATTACACACTTGATTTCTTTCATGGGTATGTACCATTCCAAACTGTTTGACAAGTGATGATCATCATATACTACCATTGCCATGCATACAACAAACTTTAATTTCTCTAGGTGATAGGCGTTGTGTAACAACATGGGAACTCTCACATACCCACCACTATCATTCTACAGGACATCATCTATGTTACTCTCACTCTTTCTCTTCCTACTTGTTGTTTTCTTCTGAAAAACATATTGCAGGTAGAGAGAGAGGGAGAGAGAGGGAGAGAGAGAGAGACGGGGGAGGGAAGGTAGAGAGAGAGAGAGAGAGAGAGAGAGAGAGAGAGAGAGGTAGAGGGAGGGAGAGGGAGAGAGAAGAAGGGGGTGGGAGAGAATAAGGGGTATGGAGAGAGAGATAGAGAGGGAGAGAGGTAGAGGGAGGGAGAGGGAGAGAGCGAGAGGGAGAGGGGGAGAGTAGGGGGAGGGAAAGAGGAGGGGTCTTAAGGGGTCACAAGATACCATATGACCTCTTAGGAAACAATATGACCTCTAATGACACCTAAGGGGTCATATGGTGGGCTTATAAAATGATATATTAAATTTAAAGTTATGAATAGAACATCATACAATGAGACTCCAAGCGAACAAACAACGAGGCTTCACTAAAAAGTAAGTGTAAGAGCTTGACCTAACCCTAAGAGTACTGCCTAAGTTCTAAAACATATGATGCTATTAAATTTGCAAGGTTATAAGACTGATCTCAATTGTGACTATAGGAATTACACACTTGATTTCTTTCATGGGTATGCACCGTTCGAAGCTGTTTGACAAGTGATGATCATCATATACTATCACTACCATGCATAGAACAAACTTTAATTTCTTTAGGTGACAGGCGTTGTGTAACAACATGGGAACTCTTGCATACCCACCACTATCATTCTACAGGACATCATCTGTGTTACTCTCCCTCTTTCTCTTCCTACCTATTGTTTCTTTTGAAAAACATATTGCAGGTACTCTGACTCATCATGTTGCTTTGTTGACACTATTTTCCACATCTACTTTGCTCATTAAAAATACATTCGAGAAGAATATTGATACAGGTTTCCTTGTTTGTCACGGTAATACACCTGTGGTTCAATTTCAAACCCTATTCCTCCTATTCAATAGACACACAAAAATCCATCAGTCAATTTTTTTAGGAGAGGATACATGATAAAAATCAAAGAGGAAGTTGCAGACAAGAAATAAATTCACTTACTTCTATAGAAGTGCAAATACAATTGCAGTGGGGTATGAAGGGAGAGAAGAAGAGAAAGAGGGAGAGAGACAGAGAGACACCTTGTATGCGTTTGAGAGGGAGAGACGATACACTTACATGTGTATATATATGTTTAATATATATATATATATATATACATATATTATATGTATATAAACATATTATATACACAATGCCATATTATACACATATTATATATTATATATATTATATGTATATACACATACTATACATAGAATATCATATTATACAATAGCACATACGCGCTGTTTATAGTAAAGGTAGCACGTACGCACTGCTTACACTATAAGTACCCCATACGCGCTTTTTAAACCATAAGTACCCCGCACATGCTTTTGACTGTTTAGGCTTGGAAATAGGCCTGGATGACAAAGCTACGGATTGGAAGTTTGATTTCCCTCCATTTCTCTCATTTTTGACGTGTTTTATTTTATCAACATGGTTTATCGACTTTGTCATCATCAGGTTTACACTTCATAAAGTGGGTATTTCTAAAATTGCCACCATATTTTCACCCATCTTCTAAGCTTTCTAACCATATAATTTGTTTTCAATTTGAACAACAATAACATATTATTATTGAATTTCTTTTACTAGTGTCTCCATAGTTCTCACAAACATAGGTGCACCATTTTTTGATTAAATTTTGATATAATTATCCAAATTTAAAAAACTTTATATATTATTGTAGTACACTTGATTTTTTACAATTTAAAAAAAAAATTGTATTTTCAATTGTTTAGTGCAACTTATGCTTCGGGCACGAATAGGTACCGAATTTTTCAGGATGTGCTCAATTGGAAAAATCATTAAAAAAAAATACTCAACAAAAAAGTACAAAAAAATACACATCTTCTAGTGCTCACTCTTAACTATCTTTCTGCCAAAGGATTTGTCAAAATACTAAATCTAACTATGACTTTTTTGATGCGCACGTCAAAAACTATGTTATGTTTTTTAGAAAAAAAAAACAGGGTCAGTTTTTCATGCGGGAAGGATTTGACCCCCTTAATCTTATCCAATTTTGAAATTTTTTAGTAGTTTGGAAACTAGACTCAGAGTACTACAATATTTGTTCTTTGATTATCTTCATATCTTGAGTGGATGACTTTCAAATTTTGCCTCCAAGTTTAGGTTCACCTGATTTCAAAAAAAAAAAGTGTCCACTTATACCCCCCTTTTTGACCACCATCTTTGTGCACTTACCGTCCTATTTCCTCTTTTCTTCTTCTTCTACCCATTTCTTCTTTCTTCTTCCTGTTGCTTCTTCTCTTCCTCTACCTGTTTTTCCTGTCCGACCGCTTCTGTTGATGTACCCGGAGTAACATCTTCACCGTTCAAGGCATCAACATCAATGGGTTCCATTTGATCAGTGACCGATACTCCTTCACTGTCATACACCTCATCCGGTTTATTCATTTTCGGTTCTTGCTTAGCTTTCCTGTTGGCTTCTGCCACTTGGTGCAACCTTAGAGCAAATTGAGCAAGGGAGTGGGTATCTTTTACCACTTCCGGGACTTTTCCTTCTAGCAACAGGAGTCTCCTTCTTCTCATGAAGAAGAGGCCCTTATATCTTTCCACCACTTCATAAAGTTCTGATTTCGCCACATCAGGAAAGTATTGTGCAAATACTTCCTCTCTTATTTCCTGTTCCTTCTCTATGACAATGTGCCATTTGTTATCTAAAGAATTATATAAAGAATCAGGTGTCTCAGATTTAATTTCTGATGGCCACCGGTCATTAATACATAAATATTTAATGACTTCTTGTTCAACTTCTTCCTTTTCATCATCATTAAAATCATCAAAGCATTCTTTCAAATTACCAAGGACTTTTCATCTAATATTCTTAATAGTTCTTTGACAATGTGTCAAAGGTTTGTAGGAGGAAATATCAATATTTACCGCTGCAGATGTTGTCGGTTCATTGCTGGTTGTCTTTGTCTTTTTCCTTGTTTGCCTAGTCTTCTTAGGTTGTTCTTCAGATACAGTGTCTTCTGAGTCCGGTGTGTTGCCTTTTGTCTTCCGCTTTCTCTCAAATACTTTGGCGGGTGTAACTTCCAGTTTCTTCTTTGCTGGTGATCGCTTGGTCACTTTGGGACTTGCAGCAGTAACCGGTGCCGATATTGAAGGCACTGCCTTTCCCTTCTTTATTGAAGGTTCTTCAACTAGTGTAACCCTTTCCAAATAGGTGTCGGTTCTCTTTGCCTTTGGGTCAAGGGGTGAGGCGAGTAGGGTAGAGGCATACCCATCTAGCATGTCATACATTACCTCATATCCCATGGGTTCCACTTCTTCCTATCTAGGCTCAATTGCCTCCATTATGCACTCATCAACTTTGATGGTGAAGCAGATGTCATCTTCATATTTCTTGACAATATCACCTGATATTCTCACTCTTTGGCTCATTTTGCGTCTGAACTCATCAAAGTATTTGTTTAGAACTTCTGGATAACTGGTTCTAACCACTTGAAGGCTTTCCTTGATTTGCTTTGTAACCAGTTGGTCGGCAGACCACTGAATATCTCTGACTCCTGGGAAGTAACCTTGGAAGTAGAAGAACAACCCAACCAATAGTTGTCCAAACTTAAATATCAAGGCATTGTCCTATTTAATCGACTTCAAGTTCACAAGAAGTTGCCTTTGCATACAGGTGCATAAATCAAATGATGCATCTTCCATGATCATCCTATAGGCAACATTTATCGCTACAACAGAGACAGAGTTGATCCTGCTAGCATAAAATGTCCGGTAACCTATTACCATGCAGACATATTTGACCAGATCATCCTTGATGGGATTGATGGTCATTCCCTGTTGGTCACTCATAGAACCGGTGAGCTTGGTCATTTTGGTCTTGCTGATCTTCCTTAGGGCTGACACTTCACTGACGTTACAAAAACCAGTGACGAAATGGATAACATCCGGTGTGATGTCATGTGTCCGCTCTAAGTACATTTTTTCACCATGCACTCTGCTCAGAATGATGCGGATGTGATCATCTGAAAACTCTTCAAGGAAATAGACCGCATTGTGAAGCTTCTTCTTCTCCAAGATGTTGAATTCTGGTTTAATCTTCTTTTCCTTCCCGCAGAATAAGCTTAACTGAGAATGGATCATTAGAGATCCTAGGTCTTCAATTTTACGATCAATATAATTTGAAATACCTTCCTCCACTATAACACTAGTGGGTATTTGAGATAGGGCATTATATTTTGCCTTCCATTGGATGAAATCTACTGAATCAACGGGTGCACTCGAACTAGAGTGTGATGTGGAAGCCATGTTAAAAAGAGAAATTCAAAAAATACCTTCGTAAATCAAAATTTAGGGCTTGCAAATTCCACTTCGCCACACACTCCTTCGATTGCTGAAATACCGCTTTGTGTTCTACACTTGACTGACTGATATTAGCTTCTGATTCTTCTTCAAGGTTTTGAAAATTCTCCGATTCGCAATCCAAATCGCTTTTCATTGCTTAGCACTTGAAAACCTCTTCGCTCAAGAACTAATAAGTGAAAAATGACTTGAAAAATCCTTTTAAACAAGTTCTTCACCTACCATAATAAATGCTCCACTATTAGGGCGTAAACCCTAATTTGCCTTTTATCATTTCCAGTCTTCTACCAGTTGACAGGTATCACATACCAATTAAGGTCTTTTATCGATGTAAACCAGGGGTTCGAAACATTTCACCGTTTGCTCCCCTTAAGCTTTTCTGATGCTTAGTTTGCCGGTTCAGTGACTTCCACACTAGGTGCAGAAACCTGTTCTTCTTGAATCACTTCTTCTAGCTTCTTTTTCCACTCTTTCTTCATATCCGCTTGAACAGTTTCAACATCAATCTTTCCTTCCGGAGTGGCCGGTATATCATCCAATATATTCTTTCTCATCCTGTAGAATCTTATTGTATGACCCGGTTTGTTGCAATGATAGCAAACCATTACAGGTGCTCTCCAAGGTCCATTTCTCATGTTTCCATTCTTCCTTCTGCATGTTGCAGCAGTGTGACCACTGTCATGACAAATAAAACAGGTTGCTCTCCATCCGGTCACTGCTTGATAGCCATTGTTACCTGACTAATGATTATAGGTATTAAATCGGTTTGGGTTCCGGTTCCCAGAGGGTTTAGGAAAAACTCCTTGACTCCTTTGAGGATACCTTCTGGTGTTGTGCATGACAGACCTACATTCAAATGCTCTATGCCCAAACTTGTTTCATGCATAACAATTACCATTGAATCTATTGGGTCTAGGCTTATCATTTAGAAAATAAGGAAAATTATTGTAAGCCTTACTTCTACATACATTAGCAGTGTGTCCTTCTTTGAGACAATTAAAGAAAATAGGTTTGAACTTTTGCTTACTTTTATCCTTTGGTGCCAGTTGCTTCTTTGATGCTCCATCTTTTGTTCCAGAGGTCTCACCTTCCTCATATTCAGAGAAACCAAGTCCATTAGTATTCTTTACTGGTTTAGCTGATTCAAGCTTTTGCTCTAGCTTAACAGAGCTCTTATTGAATTTGGCAAGTATTTCCTTTGACTCAGTAAGTTCTTTGGAAATAGAAGCATTGGATTCCTTTAAGGTTGCATTCTCAGAAACAACCATGTATAGTTCACCTTGTATTTCTTCCTTTTCCACTTTACTTTCATGAAGATGAGCGGTAAGTGCACTGATCTCTTGCTTCAGCTTGGAGATCTCATGATCTTTATCTTTTACCAGATCTTCAGCTTTCCTCTGGTTCTCAAGCTCTTGACACATTCTGATAGTTAGTCCTTCAAGTTCCCTTCTTAGGTTGGCATTGGACTCGTTCAGTTTTTCAACTTCTTGAACTAGGGCTTCCATGTCCGCTTCATCAGAAGAACTGTTTTCAGTTAGCTCCATTAGTTTTTCAGCATGCTCTCTTCTTTTTGCCTGAGAGGCCTTATATTTGACTTTAAGCTCATCATAGGCTTTCTCAGCCTGAGTGAGCCGATGAGTAAGTTCCCTCACAGTGTATTTCCCCATATCTCTTTCCAAGTGGTTAGACTTATAGAAAGGTTGGCTCTGATACCAATTGATGAATACTAAGAGGGGGGGGGGTGAATTAGTATACCAAAAAATACTGAACTCAAACACTTTAACAATCTAGCAGTAAACTAGCAAAACAATTTTACAAACAAACCAGTTAACACACATGCAAACCAGACAACAAATAAGGCATTCACCCATAGAAGCATAATCACCATAACACAGGATATTTTGATGTGGAAACCCAAATGGGAAAAACCACGGGGAGATGAAACTCACAAGTAACTATCTGCAGAGTAGTAACCAGACCGGTTAAGGTCATACAATGTTCTTTACTAGAACAGATCCTGTTAGGAATTTCAATCTCTGTTAGGAGATAAGTCTAATCAAAGACTACCTCGTGAGAGGATTTCAAATCCACAGTTGTGAACCACCTTGTTAGAGGATTTACAAAGGCTTTGCCAAGCCTACTCGGTTAAAGGTTTCAGACCTGTCGAAGATGTGAGTAATCAACAAGTGAGTGATCTAAATATTAGCACGATATGCTTGGTTAGATCCATGATAGCTCATTATTAATGCATTTCAGCATTACTTCAGTCTTCAATATCTCCACACTCTATTTCTTGACACAGACCTATTCTTCTTTTGTAATCGCACATGCAAAAACCTCAACAATCACCTTCAACCTTAACAACTGCTAAAACCCTAGACATGATGTCCTTAAAAGGAATTTGATTTCATGTCGGTCCAATAGGATTACATTGCAAGTTCCTAGGTTTAGTGTATCTAGACACATTTGGTAACATGACACAAAATCACCATCAAAGTGTCGGTGGATGGTAACTCATCACAAAAATATACCGGATGCTAACTCATCATAGAGTATTATCGGTTTATACAACTTTATCGATTACTGGTTGGTAAAAATGAAGACTGGGAAAATGATAATTGTTGCTTTTAGTTCCTTTGCTCCGTTTCGCTTGAGATCCTCAAACCGCTTGAGGTCTTCATGTTGCTTGAGATCAGTATATGCTTTTTGCAAAACACCGATAGTCTAAAGACCACAACATAATACCAATTTGGAATAAATACCGGTTGAGCATAATTCATACATTGAAAAAGTGATCTCATAGCAAGTGTGTGTCCATCAATGACAATCACAACATAATCATAAAAAATGCCAACATGGGAATTACTAATGAAATGGACAAACAAATTGTTAGAAACCAGGAAGGACAACTGAGAAGGGGGGGGGGGTGAATCAGTTGTCAATAAGTTGCAACCCAAAACAAATTATTCCAACTTAAAACTCAGTGCCGGTAAAACAAATTAATAGTTATAGTATTACCGGTACAACTTAACGCATGGAACAGAAAGAGAAACAACATCCACAACACATGACACAAAGATTTTGACGTGGAAACCCTCTAAGGGGAAAAACCAAGGTGGGAAACCTTACCCACAAGCAGATGATACTACTGCAGATAGTAAGTGAATACAATAATGGGGTCTGCACATGCAGAAAGGCCAACCGCATAGAGCTCATTGCTCAATCACAAAATTAGGAGTCACACTGACTACACAGTTAGATGGTTAAATCCAATAACAATGTACTGCTTCAATTTAGCATCTTCAATGCAGGATTTACTATCGGTTTAAGCTCTACACATGAGGACCAAACACCTTCATGACCTTTAACAACCTTCCTTCAACCTTTAGATGATATCTACATGATTCGCACAAGGATCTGCTTATTTCCACTCTTCACAATAATCTTCAATATACGCACACTTCTTCCAAATAAGATCTTACAATTATTTATACAAAACCTAAGACCTAATTCTTAGGTCGACTCCCAAAAGATATTAGATTTAAATCAATTACAAAATAAGTCTTGGTGCAATACAATATGTCGGTCTCAATACATGTACACATTATTCAAATAAATAAATCATTTCCAAATTGAGTCGTGCGGATCTGGAACATGTTTTCCTATGCCAGTTCATAACCTGGACCTATCTGTCGGTTAAGGAAAATATGTGAACCCGATCAGACCAATATGCAAAATGCCAAATGCAAACATCCAATCCATGTCTTCGACATAACCAAATGATCTCCAGATGATAACAAGTCATCATCAACTTCCTGAGCTGCCAATGAAACATATACCGATAATTGTGCATAAGCCAATATCCATACCAGGACCACAATGTGTCAGTTCATCAACAAACCAATATAAGCAGAGTGTCAAATCAACAATGTAGACCTCCATAAAGATAAGTGTTGACATCAATGACAAAACCAATGCAACACATGACGAAGTCATCCATAGTATCAATAATCTCCTCCTTTGGCATTGATGGCAACACTAGATGGAAAAACATCTAAGTGCCAAAAAAAAATGCCAACAATCTCCCCTAAATAGATCAACACAAAGTTTTGTACCAAAAATAGAAATGGTATAACCAAAACCAAAATACATCTTCAAAGTACAATGTTTTTCCATAGACATCTCTCCCCCTTTGACATCAAATGCCAAAGCAGTTAAAAATCAAAATCAAAACATAACATACAACTAACTACCCCCCCTGAGTAGTAGCTCTCCTTCATCAAGCCAGAAAAAAGGTTTTTCTGTTAGTCCCTATCGGTTTGATGCTAATCTGCATCATTTAAGTCTTTGCCGGTGGGGTGATTACCCCAAGCTTCTCTCTGAGATATTCAAATGTTTCCTTAGGCAAAGGCTCTGTAAAAATATATGCAATTTTCTCTTTAGTGTTCACATAAATCAATCTCACTTCATTTGCTTCAACATTTTCTTTCAGAAATTATACTTAATAGAAACATGCTTTGTTTTAGAGTGAAATACCGGATTTTTTGATATATCTATTGCTGCTGAATTATCATAGTAAATAATTACCGGTTCTTTACATTTTACCTTGATATCCTTCAACATTTTTTTGATCCATAATACCTGAGTCCAATCAGTTGCTGCTGCAACATATTCTGCTTTTGCTGTAGATAATGATGTGCAAGTTTGCTTTTTGCCGATCCATGAAATTAATCTTCTTCCAAGAAAGAATGCGCTGCCAGTGGTACTCTTTCTGTCATCCACATCTCCTACCCAATTTGCATCTGTATATGCACATAACTCAAAATTGTCATCCTTAGGATACCATAAACCAAGATTTGTTGTGCCTTGTAGGTACTGGAAAATCCTTTTTACTATAGTTTCATGATTTTCTTTAGGATTGCTTTGAAATCTTGAAACAATACATGATGCATTCATTATATTAGGTCTGGTTTGTGTTAAATAAGTAACCCTCCAATCATAGATTTGTACCTTGTCAGATTTATAGGAGCTGAATCATCCTTTGATGTCAATTTATCAGTTGTAGTCATAGGAGTGCTTACCGGTTTGGAGTTTTCCATTCCAAATTTTTTCAAAAGTTCCTTCAAGTATTTTGTTTGACAAATGAATATACCTTTATCTATTTGAGAAATCTGCAAACCTAGAATTTTTTTTATCTTTCCAATCATAGATATTTCAAATTCTTCCTACATCTTATTAGCAAAATCTTTGCATGGTTCTTCTTCTCCTCCAAAAATGATATCATCACAAATACTTCAATAACCAAAATTTCATCCTTGGTAATTTTGTAATACAAATTACTGTCAGCATTAGCTTTTGTGTATCTAAGCTTTAAAATATATTTATCCAGTCTAGCATACCAAGCTCTGGAAGCTTGCTTCAATCCATATAAATCTTTTCTTAATCTGCAAACCATATCCTTATCATCTGTCAATGAAAATTCATTAGGCTTCTCAATGTAAACTTCTTCTTCAAGATCTCCATTCAAAAATGCACATTTTACATCCATCTAATAAACCTTATAGTTCTTGTGAGCTACAAATGCAAGAAATAGTCTTACTACTTCAAATATGGCTACCGGTGCAAAGGTTTTATTATAATCAATTCCTTCTTTCTGAGAATAACCTTTACAAACTAATCTTGCTTTATTTTTTATTACTTCACCATCTTCATTAAGTTTATTTCTAAATACCCATTTAGTTCCAATTACATTTTTGTCTTTAGGCCAGGGAACTAATGTCCAGGTATTATTCTTTTCAATATGTTCTAATTCATCTTCCATTGCTTTTATTCAATGTTTATCTTTACATGCTTCAACAACTGATGCTAGTTCAACTTGAGAAATTAAACATACCTCTTCATTTGCCAATCTTCCTCTTGTCATAACACCTTGATTTTTATTTCCAATTATCTGATTTTCTAAGTGACTCAATCTTACATACCTGGGTTTATTCTGATTTCCATTCACAGGCTGTTGTTCTTCAGTCACGATTGAGTTTTTTGATGATGTCGGTGTGACTGGTTCTTCATTCTGTTCGGCTGCAATCCGTGCTGGTTCATTTATAATCATTTCTACTGTTGGTTCAGAACCTATAGATCTTGATTCTCCTCTAAAATGTTCATCTATCTTCACATTAGTAATTTCAATGATTTTCTGCAATCTTTTATTATAACATCTATATGCCTTGCTTCTAGTTGAATAACCAAGAAATATTCCTTCATCACTTCTAGGATCAAATTTGCCAATAAACTCATGTCTCTTAATATAGAATTTTCTTCCAAATATTCTAAAATATTTAAGAGTAGGAATATGACCAAACCATAGTTCGTAAGGGGTCTTACCGGTTTCACCTTTTATGTGAACTCTGTTGAAAGTATAGACTACTGTATTTACTACTTCTCTCCAATACATATGAGGTAGATTTTCTTCCATCATCATGGTTCTTGTTGCATCCAGTATAGTTTTGTTCTTCCTTTCCACAACTCCATTCTGCTAGGGTGTCTGAGGTGCTAATAGTTGTCTTTTGATTCCATTCTCTTCACAAAATGCATTGAATTCCCTAGATGTGAATTCTCATCCTTGATCAGATCTCAAACATTTGATTTTCTTGCCAGTTTCATTCTCTACCATTGCCTTGTATATCTTGAATCTTCCAAAAGCTTCTGATTTCTCCCTGAGAAAAGTAACCCAACACATTCTAGAATAATCATCAAGTATTAGTATAAAGTATCTATCACCCTGAGGACTTCTTGTTCTTGCTGGACCACATAAATCAGTGTGAATTAAATCAAGAATATTATTGGATTTCTCATAAATGCTCTTAAATGTTGTTCTAACTTGCTTTCCCATTTGACATTCTTACATACCGGATTATGAGGTTTCACAATCTTAGGTAAATCCCTTACTGCCTTGGTTGAATTGATCTTTACAATGCAATCAAAATTCACATGACAAAGTCTTTTATGCCATAACCAACTTTCATCAATTTGAGCAATCAAACATGTCTTATCACTGGTATTCAAGTGAAAGATATTACCTTTAGTTTGATTACCGGTTGCAATTTTCAATCTAGTTCGGTTTATGATTTTGCATTTTTCATTCTTGAATTGTAATTGAATCCTTTTTCCACTAACTAACCAACACTCAAAATAGTATGCTTTAAACCTTCAACATAATAAACATTGTCAATATTGTGCTTACCATCCAAAGATATAGTGCCTCTTCCTTTGATTAAACAAGCTTTGTCATCTCCAAATCTTACTTGACCTCCATGATATTCCTGTAATGATAAGAATTTTCTTTTATCACCAATCATATGATGCGAGCATCCACTATCAATGATCCATTCATCCTTCTCTTCAATTTTTGTTGCTAATGCCTGCTCTACCGGTTTGACAATAGGTTCTGGTTGATCTTATTTTATTGCAACAAATTCCCATCCACTATCTGCTAGATCTTCATCAGAATCACCTGTAACACCTTCATCTGCATAGTAACACGACTTATCTCTGTTTTTCCTAAATTTGTATCTCTGATATTCAAGGTTAGGCTTATATGTTCTCTTTGCCTCATCTCTTAGTCTTGAATGTCTATCAGGACACCTAGATGCCATATGACCAACTTTATTACAATTAAAACATTTGAAAGGTGCTTTACCTTCATACTTACTTCCTGCAACAAGTTATTTTGCATAAAGTTTTTTCCAATCAGATTTGTTAGATGATGATGATGATGATGTTGATGCTTTGAAGGCAATATCAGTCTTGATTGTAGCAACAAGACCAAATTCTTCAAGCTCAAATGCTAAAAGTTTTCCAACCAGAGTATCTCTAGATATTGATGTATTAGGCATTGTTCTCAACTCATTAATAGATGTCACTTTCATTTTGTAAGTCGATGGCAAAGCTCTTAAAACTTTAGAAACAATTTCATCTTCACTTAAAGATCATCCGCAATATTGTATTCCTAAAATAATTTCATTAACTCTTTCCATAAATGCTGAAATTCTTTCATCCTCTTCCATTTTTTAATTTTCATACCTGATCTAGTAACATTCCAGTTTTGCAATTTTGACAGTGGAATCTCCTTCATTCAATGTTTCCAGTTTATCCCAAATAGATTTTGTTGTAGATTTGTCTGATAATCCCATGATTTGTTGATCTGATAATGTGCTTAGAAGTCCTTCTCTTGCTTTGCAATCATTCTCCAAGTCTTTAGCCAAGGTCGGTGGATTAGGGTTATTCGGATTAGGAGCAACATAGCCATTCTTTGTAACATCCTATATATCTCTTCCAATGCAGTTCATATGTGTCTCCACAATGATCTTCCATATACCATAGTTAGTTCCATCAAGTTTGGGACTGTCCTTCTTGAAGATATTTGCTGCCATAGGATCTCCTCAAGTTGTTAGGCTACTGTAAAAAGAGGACTAGGCTTTGATTCCAATTGTTAGGAACCGGGAAGGACAACTGAGAGGGGGGGGGGGTGAATTAGTTGTCAATAAATTGCAACCCAAAACAAATTATTCCAACTTAAAACTCAGTGATGGTAAAACAAATTAATAGTTATAGTATTATCGATACAACTTAATGCATGAGACAAAAAGAGGAACAACATCCACAACATATGACATAAATATTTTGATGTGGAAACCCTGTAAGGGGAAAAGCCATGGTGGGAAAACTTACCCACAATTAGATGATACTACTATAGGTAGTAAGTGAATACAATAATGGGGTCTGTACATGCAGAAAGGCCAACCACCTAGAGCTCACTGCTCAATCACAAAATTAGGAGTCACACTGACTACACAGTTGGATGGTTAAATCCAATAACAATGTACTATTTCAATTTAGCATCATCAATGTTGGATTTAGTACTGGTTTAAGCTCTACACATGAGGACCAAACACCTTCATGACCTTTAACAACCTTCCTTCAACCTTCAGATGATATCTACGTGATTCACACAAGGATCTGCTTATTTTCGCTCTTCACAATAATCTTCAATATACACACACTTCTTCCAAATAAGATCTTACAATTATTTATACAAAACCTAAGACCTAATCATTAGGTCGGCTCCCAAAAGATATTACATTTAAATCAATTACAAAATAAGTCTTGGTGCAATACAATAAGTTGGCCTCAATACATTTACACATTATTCAAATCAATAAATCATTTCCAAATCGAGCCGTGTTGATCTGGAAAATGTTTTCCTATGTCGGTTCATAACTTGGACCTATCTGTTGGTAAAGGCAAATATGTGAACCCGATTAGACCAATATGCAAAATGCCAAATGCAAACATCCAATCCATGTCTTCGACATAACCAAATGATCTCTAGATGATAACAAGTCATCATTAATTTCCTGAGCTACCGGTGAAACATATATCTGTAACTGTGCATAAGCCAATATCCATACCAGGACCACAATGTGCCGGTTCATCAACAAACCAATATAACCAGAGTGCCAAATCAACAATGTAGACCTCTAGAAAGATAAGTATTGACATCAATGACAAAACCAATGCAACACATGACGAAGTCATCCATAATACCAACACAAATCACTATCAATTGATGAACAAAATAAATTTTACTAGTCAATGCACCTATACTCTACAAATGATTTAGTGGGGATAAAAGAATGCTCAAACTACTAAATCTTCCTATTGCACTTAGTATTGTGATAAAAACACAAAAAAAACTAGACATCAATAATGACGTTAACCAAATTCCCCAAGAACTATTACCATGTATAGGCAAAAAACCTATGGATTCAAATAGGGCTTGTGAGTGGGTCTCTTAGAGAGGTACTAGATATTGTGTATGTAATTGGCTCTAAACCACAAAATTTACCTTTGTATGTAGTAGTTTGATTTTGAATATTATAATGGCCCACCTTGGAACCAAGATGACCCCAAAAATATACCTATAACACCCATATCTCTTGGTAATTCTAGACAAATACCACTATCCATGGTATGGGAAATCACCATACATAAATCCCAAGGACTAATGCTCCACAAAGAAAAAATTGATATAAGTAAAATAGAAAGACAAGGCTTAACTTTTTTCAATTATATCCAAAGTTAAATCAATAAAGTGTCTTCAAATAGAACCACCATTCTCCTTGGATCGATATTAAAGAATGAGAAATAATACATACACAATTATCAGGGAAAGGAAGAGTCTCAACTACATCTGCTCTCACTATAATGAGCAAAGGTATTCATTTTTTAATTTAACCTTCTCTACAGAAACATCAATTTATTCTTTTGTTATTATCTTCATAGCATATTCTTTATGAATGAATTAAAAATCTAATATATTCACAACTTCATGTTGTACATGTTTTGATTAAATAAAAAACAGGTTTTCAAGACCCGAAACCTTTACATCATAGATAGAGAAAAAGCACCGAGAAGAACAAAACAAAAGAGCCCGCAGACAAAAAGACTAGCCAAAAGACTAGCGAACAGAAAGAACAGCTTAACAAAAAAAATAGCAAAGAAATAGGGAATGCGCTACACAACAATTTTCTTTAGCAGATCCTCCGCCTTTGTCACTAGCTCGTCATAGGTGGCCCTGACAACTTTCAGGTCTTCCAGATCCTTGTTCGGTTTCTTTTCCTTCCTCTTGCCTTTGGTGCAGGTTCTGGGACCTTGAGCTTCCCCTGTTCCTTTAGCTTCCAGTTCTAAGTCTTGGATTTCCTTTTCGTCATCCATCTTGCTGATGAGGGTGTGGGTGTTGTTGGTCGAGATCTTCAAAATACTTAGGCTCTGTTCAGCGATGTTCTTCAGGCACTCCTCAATTTTATCAACTTTGGTGACATGTTACTTCTTGGTATTCGTATAATACTGCATTAAGTTATTTTCCATGACACCAATATTATCATATCACACCTATAATTAATTCCTTTGCTTAACACACACTTGCACATTTCTACAATTTGTACCTTTTACATAAGACCATTCATGCATTAATGATAAAAATCCACTAACTTCTTTCAATATGTAGGGACAAAATAAAAGAATAACCAAAAAGCTTTTTCCAAGCTCATTTTGTACAAGCATAGGGAATCATCAACTATAAAATCCTAAAAATTTAAATTGTGAGAAATATTTTCTTCAATTTGATATGAGCAAATATGTAATACACAATTTCTTTTAATGTTGCAGAAAAAATTGTACCCATTTCAAAGTTGTACTAAATAAATATATAGACAATTAAAATACAATTCCTTAACATATTTACTTGCATATAGTTCTCTATCAGTGTAATCATTGCACCCCTCCCGGTGCAAGTTCTAGTTATGCTAAAATCATAATTCTTCTTTAATATATTTATATTTCTATTGATCGATTGTCCCTCTTAAAATATTCTTTTTAGGTAAATTCTTATTTTATTTTCTGAATGAATGTAATCGCTAGATTTCTTAAGAATATTTATAGGTAATGCATTCATAGAATTTTGACAATTTTTTCTTTAACAAGATATCTTATAAATGGGTTGCTTTTACATAGACCATCCTCTAAGATGGATTGTACAAGGTAGTTATTTAATAAGAGCATGTACCTGGAGTATCTCTTTGTGCCTTTAAATTTTAAGCAAAGCATACTAGCAATAAATTTTAATCTAAGCTAGTCAATAAACAAGTTGTCCAACTAGAGACAAACAATGAAATAAAGAAGAAAATAGATTGTCTATTTAGAATAGGCCTAGAAATATTATGCTATAATATTCCAAAAACAATTTAGAAAAAATTAAGTCTATATCAACATTTCAAAGTTATTAATAAAATTCTTAAAATGAACATAAAGTAAAATATAATATGTGAGAGTAGATTGATAAAGAAATTCAAAGGTTATGAAAACTAGAATTAAAAACAAGAAGAGTGCAAGAATGAATATATAATGAAAAAATGGTGTAGTCTAAGATTAGTTACACAATGAAGGACAACTAATTCTAGCAGCCACACACATAGTTACTAGCCAATTCAAATTTGGCAATAATTTATACCCAATTTAAATATGCATTACAAAAGCATTAAAAATACAACAATCTTTATTAATTTGTCCAAATCATTAACATATATATTATGCATTGCAACACATGCTATACACATGACATCAAGTCTAGTTAGGTGTCTTAATTAGAGCTGTTAACTCACCACCTCTTACGAGTTTTGAGGAAGCTAACTCATTACCACTCTTTGTTAATAGAAGTTGGCTACCTAGTCATCACTACTCATGTTAGTAGTTGATTCTCTCCTTGCAATATGTACACCTCTTTTTGGCTTAATTTATATGTTGATTCAATTATTTTTGTGCTATCTTTTGCATTTAAATATTAATTATGGATCTCTTAGGGAGTAGTGTGTGCTTGTTCATCTTGTGTGGCCCAATGCAATATTAGCATTTACTTAGATATTTTGGTGAATTCTACATGGCATCAGACTAGATTTGTAATTGGTTGTTGGTTTGATTGATTTCTTGTGATATCTTATTGAAAATGATACATGCAATTAGTTTTGTTGCATGTTCATCAACGTTTTTTGTGCATTGGTCTAGGAAGATTTGTGTGAGGTCATGGATATGTGAACATCTCCTTCAATCTCTATACATTTAGTGGCAATCTATTTTTTAGACCATGGATCTATTAGTGATTCATTTTTGTGGCATGTTGGTGTGTTATTATTTGTTTGAAGCATGTAGATCCATGAACATATCAACGAAATCCATAAAAAAATAAATGAGTAGATCAACAAAAATCACAAAGCAACAAATAACACAATGACAACCATAAAACCATCAAATTAAATCCAACAATGCTTTAGTGACATCATTAGAGCCATTAACACTTTTAGCCCTTAGTCACATGAGGACTAAAACCCTGTGATTCCTACTAGTGAGGGTTTAAGTTCAACCCCCTCTCCATTCTTCCTATTTTTCCTTCATATTAATTGTTAAAGGCATTTAAAAAAATAATAATTGTGAAGTGTAATTTAGCAACATAGGGAAAAATTAAAATTTCCATAACTTTTGACTGTCAAATCAAAATTGAGTATCATTATTTTTAAATTGATATATATTTTTTATGCCCAATCTATTAGAAACTTTATTGTATTGAAATTATAAAGTGTATTTTTTCATTCCATCGGATTTTTCTAAGTGCTAAACATATAAAGTGTCAAATTTTGGGGTATCCATATTAAATTAGAGGGAGTATTGTGTCTTATGTCACATGTGCACTTCCTAGCTTCCTTTCAAATCTTTTGGGGCCTCTATTCTTAGGGAAGCTTGCCAAATCTTCCAGTTTCATGTTCAAACATGACTTGATGCTAATATAGTCAATATTCCTAAGTGGTGTGAGGGAACTTATACAAAGTTGAAATTCAATATTGATATATAGTACTCTTGTCAAATCGTACCTAAATGTGTGTTGGAATTTGAACATAAGTTTTAATCACTAGTCTAAAATCCTCAAACATTTATATGTGAGATTCAACTATATAGCAATTAATTTTGTCTACTTGTTCTCTTTTGGCCAGTAAGCCCTTTGATAGTGAGTTTTCATCCTTTGACAATGAGCCTTCATCTTTTGGCAATGAGCCTCAGGCAGTGAGCCTTGCACTGAGCATTTTGTAATATTCTATAACTAGTTATATTGTATTGAGAGTTAACCCTCTCCGTGTTTTAACCCTAACGAGTTTCCACAAAAAAATTGGTGTTATCTTGTGTATGTTGTTGTGGATGGTATCTCTACTTTTGTTGTTTATTTGATCACTCATTTCTTTCTGTTGCATGCTAATTGATGTGAATATGCAAAGTAATAATAAGATTGTTTTAGGACTTAGGGAATACTGATTCTCCCCCTCTCAGTATTCTAGTTGTTCAACACAATCTCACTTCATCAACACATTGAATCCAGAAGAAAGGTCAAATGCCAATCCGCTTTCTCTATTGATTGAAATTATGATTTACAACTTAAACACAAATTCTCAAATTTCTCTTCAAAACAACAAAGTTTCGATGCATAAATTAAAGATGATCCCTATTTACAAGGAATCCCCTCATATTTATAGAGGAGAGCTTATGAGAAAAAAGAGGGAAAGTTGCAACTAACTTTGACTTATTAAACAACAAAGTCCTATTTGAATTTGACTTGTGTTGTTACATGCAATTACAATTTTACAAATTACATGTAAAATGTCATAAAAAAATTACATAATGCATAACTAACAATAGGAAAATAAACTAAGCATTCGAAGACACGTCTTCATTATCATCATCCTTCTTTAAAAACTCTTCATATTATTGTAAGGGAGTCTTTGCTTCAGGGTCATCTTGACCTAGTGTGTAAGAGTAGGCATATAGAACAAAATTGTATTACTGAATTGAAGAATCCCCAAAGTTAGAAAAAATTTGACATAGAAAAATTCTAACATAGTTCCATGTAATGTCAGAGAATTGTTTTGATAAATTGCATGACACTTGTGTAGTGGCAAAACTTACTGAGTACTAAGAAAGTTGTAGTTCGAGTTTTAAAACCCAAATTGCATGTGATAATGCAAGAGTGGAAGTGCATGCCAATCTGGTTTTAATACTCGATTGACAAGTGTGGAAGTTTAGGTAGATGAGGTTTCACATTTGGTTTTAAAACCTGTTGTGCATGTGAATGATGCAAGCTAAGGTGCACAACAGGTTTTAAAATTCGAGATGCATATGTGAAATTGGTGCAAAGTGGTGTAAATCAAGTTTTAAAACCCATTTGACATTTGTGTGTGCAGTGGTTAGATTTTGTCGGTCAGGTTTTAAACTCGAATGACATACTTGGAACGCATGATTATGGTTATGTCAATCAAGGTTTTAAACCTGATCGACATTTGACTTAGACATGGGACATGATGCCAATTGGGTTTTAAACCCCATTTGGCATGCAAGACATCAATTCAAGACACGTACTTTGGGTTTTACAACTCGATGTGCATGTACATAGGTGATGGATATGTATTTTGGGTTTTAAAACCCGAAGTACGTGAAACTCAGGACAAATATGTATTTCACGTTTTAAAACTTGAAATGTACATATAATACAAAGAATGAAAAGAATGCAGTTTTGGGAAAAAATCTTGAAATTATGTAAAAGCAGTAAAATGAGTAACTTTGAAAAGTGAAATTTTACAAATTTAAAAAGACTAAAAAGAGATTTGATCGAAATTACTTTTCAAGGAACCTAACTAGATACAAGGGGGTTTTACAAGAACCTTGACATGCATGCTTAGAGGACTCAGGCTATAAAACATACAAATTTTGTATTGGGTTATCCCATGATTTGAGTGAGTTAAAATCAAGGATAATAGGTTTGCACATGTTTCAATGCAAATTTTAAAAATACTATGATGATGTTAAGCTTTCTCTTAGCTATCAAACCATTTTTTTTTTCACATTTTGAGTATATTAAGGTTTTCATCTTTAATTACTTTTGTTAGTATGTCTATTTTCACAAAAAATCAACATGTGGTATTTTGGGTATAGTTTCCTACTCATTCATTGAATTTTGAAATAAATTACATTTTTAGAAACTAGACTCCATTCTAGATGTATTGATTTTTTTTCTATGTTTAATTAATTTTTAAAATTTATAAAGGGGATCATGCTCAAATTTTTGTTTTTCAGGATGTGTCCACTTTGAAAATCAGCAAAAAATCATTTATTCATTAAAAAATTAGCCAAAAAATCGTGCATAAACTACATGGTGTGTGTTAATTTAACTCTAGAGTGATTTTTGAAATTCTAAAAAATTTTAGCATTTTAGGTGGAGCACACCAAATGTTATGTTATGTTTTTTTGAAAAAACAAAACCACTTTGTGTGCTCACCCTTTTTTAAACCCTTAATCTCCACCATTTAAAAAAAACAACATTTCAAAAAGTAAATTCAAAGCACTACAACGCTTTTTGTTGTTGCATCTAGAAATTTTTAGAGTAATTATCCTCATTATCTCATCAAAGATTAGACTTTATTGATTGAAAAAAATGGCGTCTTAAGATCCCGTTTTGGTCCCCCACTTTGGTGCACTTACCCTTCGACACAATTGTTGTGCAAGTTATTATCATTTTTGAGAATTAAAAGGAAAAATTTCATGACCTCTAAGACATCATACATGCTACTTTTAATAGGGCTGAAGTCAAATATATGCTAGGCACTAGCCACATGCTAGAGAAGACAATGAGAAGTTCTTAAGGAACTACTTGGAGTTTCAAAAGATATACAATAAGAAATATTCTCATGAGACTTTTCTTAATGATTTGGGCCTAAAAGATATACAATATACTTAGGAAGATGTTGGTGATTTGGAAGTGGTAAGATCCGCTAAAGATATCTTTGAGATTGAGCCTCCAATTGGCTAGAATAACGTCGATGTCTTTAGTGAAAGTTGTAATTTTTAAACGTTATGATGTAATCCTTTTGCAATTTCTAATACTCCTACTCTCTTGAGGCCTTGCTTGGCCTATTTTGCAGTGATTTGTATCTCCCTCTTTGAATGGTAATTGTACTTTGTTTTCTTTTTTTGGTAATTTATTATCAATTCAAAAAAAAATTGTTACTTTGATACAACATAACTTTATTTATAGGAAGAATAAAATTATAATTTTTTTAACATAGACTCACAACATTGATATCTAGGGTGCATAGATGTTTTTTTCTAGTATTGTTGGATAATTTATTTTTCTATAACCTTTTGAAGTGAGATTAAGTTTAATTCAAACATAGATTGTTTTGATATCAAATAATTTATTTATTTATGGCTTATAAACAAGACTAAAGGCCTCTCATAATTGTTAAGATCCTTATATCATATATTGCTAAATATAATAAGGATAAGAACAAGTGTGGCATGCTTAATCTTAACTTTAATATTAGTTACTACCTTAATCTCTCTTAATTATGATGAAGAGCTAGTCCTTATATAATTATCCCTATAAATAAGGAAGATAACTCTCTCCCATACCATCATAACTCAAAATATTAAATTCATATATTATTATATGATTATTGAAGGTGACCCAAACAATAACTATAATGACCAATTGAACCTAACTTACTCTTATGAAAATTAGACTATACAACTGTTACCAAGATCCTTGCAATTATATATAGCTCAAATATTTAATAAAATCTATCAAGGATTTTTAAATAGAATATTGTTCATAATTTTATTAAAATTTAAGTTAAATATTTTCTATAAATTATTTTTTTATAATAAATATCATGTAATTGAGCTTTACATCTTTGTAAAATAGATATAATAATTTGGAAGATCATGTTTAATAAAAAACTTTGACATATAAATATTACTAACTTATATGAATTAAAAGATATCTGAATATACAAATATATAAAATAATTTATCCATTATAATAATTCCAACGAAGTATTTTAACCGCGACACTACATGTCCGAAGACAAATATTTCAAAATAATTAATAACATAAAATCACAAATATTAAATGAACCAAAACAAATTTTAAAAAACTTTGAAGGATACAAAGTTGCACTATACTTACAACTAGATGAAAGAAAGCATTTTATCATTTGATAATCTGTGTAACACAAACATTTGTGAATAGAATAAAGGAAATGAAAGATACAATTTTATCTTTTTAATGTATAATTATGCTGTATGACCACTACAAATAAAAATATTATAACAATTTGATTAACATTTAAAACTTTGATTAAAAATAAAATTTAAATAAACCATATGCTATAATTTACATATGAAATTAGTGAAAGATTTACATACTGCTTCCAATGAGTCAATACCTAGATCATCCCAGTTGTTGTTAAGCTTTACAATGTTTGGATCTATATCTAAATGCTTTGCAACAATCATTTGAACTTTGCTTAAAATTTCTGATTTAACCTGCAAATAAATGCATTTTTATTTGTTAGCTTAAATTAAAGTACAACACAAAATATTCAAATGTTTTTTTTTCCTTTAGATTTAATCAAGAGTATTATACTTATAAGCTCTAAACTGAAGTCTTTTTGATGTCATGGGAGCTGATATTTTAGTCAGTTTATTCATGCATACCCTACTCTGCAACATAAAAATAAAATAGAGAAAGTTAAAGTTACACTAACTTAATATATTATCTTTTTATTATGAAGAATAGATAAAGTTGAAGTTATATTGATTCAATTGGTTATCTTTTTATTATGAAGAGTTATTGATTATATGTATGATAGTAACTGTAAAACGTTTCTATGGTATTGTAGGATAGTTTTGAATTAAACATAAAATAAAATATCTCTACAAGATTATAAGGGCAAATAATAAGTTAGGAAAGTGGTAAAACTAAATCTATCCTGGCGTTTGTTTGTTATTTGGGTTAAAAAACAAAAATACACTTATCATAATGTTTACAATTATGACAATTTTAAGAAAAACATTTTCACAAAAATCTAAAATCTAATGGATAGTTTCTCCATTAGAAGCTTGAGTAAGAAGAGCTATTAGAACTAATATGGTGTGGTCAATGTACCCATTTTCACATAAAGAAGAAATGAAGAATACCAAGGTAGAGCAACCTTACGACTTTCAAAACCATTTTAAGATGTTTTCGAGATTAAAATTTGTTAATATCACCAACATCAAAATAGTAAAATTATAACTATACAACCAATGTGTTATAATCAACATACCCATTGTTTATGGTAAAATAAAACTCATCATAATGATTAATGATTATGAACTTCTCTATCTTCTTTCATTATACATTGCAGGGAAAACAGAACACTTGATTTGGAACACCATATTGATGAGGATTTAAAATTCAATTTGTAGGTAAGACGGTGGAATAATATAAAACCATATTAATTGCATGTATGGAGAGAACCAATATTTCGAAATACTCAAAAAAATGCTTTTAATAAAAATTTATTCAGATAACTTTCAAAAATTGTATAGTTGAGCATGTCTTTGTTGTCTAAATTTATTAAATTAAAAGAACTAATTGAAAACTCATATGGCGTATTAGTTCAGTTGGTTAGAGCGTCGTGCTAATAACGCGAAGGTCGCAGGTTCGGCACCTGCGTAGGCCACTTAAGTTTGTGTCTTATTTGATAATTTCGTCGCATTCTTCACGCACGGACATTCTAAATTTTATATTTTTAATATAATTTTTTTTTTAAGACATTCTGTTTTGTAAATATTCAATTAAGCATTTTAATTAGCAATCATATTTAAGAATGAAATGGGAGTACAAGATAAGAAGTGATTAGAATTAATATTTTAAATTAAATATAAAGTATAGATTAAATTAATTTAAAATTTGATATTTTTAAATTATTCATATGGTAGAAGAAATTTGGGCATAAGATAATATATAGTGGGTAGAATTAATTGATTGACCACAATATGTATTTGTTTAAAATCTTTTTTAAAATAAGATTATTGTTTATTAGTTTAGAAATATGGGCACAAGATAATATATAGTTTAATTGGCCACAATGTGTATTTGGCTTACAAGAAACGTCTATCATTTTAGGTTATTATAAATTGTCGTAATACTAAAATAAATTGTAATAAAAGTTATTACAACATTACAAAACATTAACAAACACCAACAAATACAGTCAAATTGCTTGAAAATGACAACAAGTCATAGCAAAGAGGAGGCTAAACTAAACTAGGAGAATACTTATGACCATCATTTTACCCAACAAACTATGCAAACTCAAAATGATTAGTGGTAAGTAATACTCTTCTATTGGCATTGCATAGTGTTGTCATTGATGAAGTATAGTATTGTCATTGATGTCAATTGTAACCAGTATTGAAGATGTATTGCAAACCGGTAATGATGATTGTATTGCAACTAGTAGTGATGTTGTAATTGCAACCAGTAGTGATGTTGTAAAGCAACTAGTATTGGTAAAGCAGTGAAGGAAACTGGTATTGGTAAAGCAGTGAAGAAAACTGGTATTGTTATTCAAGTAGAGCTCAACCGGTAACCCTAACCCGTTGAGAAGCAGAACCCTAATTGATGAAGCTTGGTGAATTGGTTATGTTGATCTATGATCAAATGATGATCAGAGATGAAGATGCCATGTAAGCATGATGCATGTGATGAGTTTCAAAGTGATTTTGGTGCATGAAGATAACCGTTTATTTTGGGAATGAGCAAATGCATAACATGAAGTGAAAAGCGTGTGATGAGCTACAGGATCCAATGTGTGGTGATCCAGGAGCGGTTGAAGTTGTTTTGAACAATGTGTAGTTGATTGCTATGTAATCCAACAGTCATGATTGAACCGATATGTTTGTAATCTCTATGAGATTTGTAGGTTTTGTGATGTGTTACCGACCTATTGAATTTGTATTTAAGGTCGATGAGTTGTTTGTAATTGTGTTGGCAATTTTGGTTAAGTGTGGTAGTGTGATTGTTGTCGAACCAGAAGAACTGTCTGCAGAATGTTGTAAAGGCAGATAGGAGAAGAAAAGGATCTAACTAAGCAAGATAGTACTATTTCCAGATCAGCAAATAACCTGTTGTTCTCTAACCATTGCAACAGTTAAATCCCCTAACCAGGTAAGCTTTAGCAGGCTTCTTGTTTAAATCCTCTAACCAGGCAATCCATTAGCTTGGATTTGAAATCCTCCTCCAAGGTTGCCTTTAACAGGGTATTTTAGTCAATCCCTTAACCGGGTGGTCCCTAATCGGATATGTTCTTAACATGACATTATTGTATAAGCTTCTAACAAGGCTTGGCTCCTAACAGGGTGAACTTCAAAAGAGTTCAAAATACTTGTAGGTATTCATCCCCACCGTGGTTTTTCCCATTTGGATTTCCATGTGAAAAATCATTGTGTCAAGTGGTGAATGATTTTGTAGATGTTTTTGATATGGTTGATATGATTAACTGGTAAATCCACTTAGATATGTTTAGATGACTGGTAAATCCACTTAGATATGTTTAGATGACCGAAAGTGATCTGAAATGAGCTATTACTGATGTTAGTGATATGTGAGATTCAGATCTGTTACACCGTATCATTGATGTTTTGATAAACTGGTAAAGTTTGACAGTGCAGTTGCAGTTTTTGTTACACTGTCTAAACTAGTTAGTTTTGCAAGTTGTTTTCGAGTTGGGATTAAGTTTGGTGCAAGTTTATCATATTTTCTATCTGCTAATTCACCCCCCCCTCTTAGTAGTTGACCGGATCCTTATTGTTTCATCATATTAGCATCTTCTTCATGTGTCTCACTATTGACATACGAGTGTCACTTACAACACCATTAGTTTTTCATTTTATAAGATTTTTACTAAGATACATCTCATTTGTCTTATATAATAAAATTCATTACAACGTTTCAAAACATTAACAAACAACAACAAATAATTACAAGTTTACAAATGACATCAAGTCATAGTAAAGAGAAGACTAAACTAAACTAGGAGAACAATTATGGTCATCACGTTACCCTAAAACCTATTTGAATCTCAAAAAGATTATATTTACTTAACACCTTAAGTAATATTCTTCTCTATGTGTCACATCCTTGACATATGAGTGTCATATACAACAACACTAATTTTTTATTTTATGATTTTTACTAGGGTACTATCCATTTGATTTCTAACTTTAGAATTTGCTAGCAATGGCTCAAATAGATTGAAGCTCACTAAGTGGCATTGTCTTAAGTGTGTTCAAACAAGTGCTTGCATGTATTGGATCAAAGTTGGCAGCAAAGTGGAATTTTAAAAATATATCTACCTCAAGCAAGACAATGTCCACATCAAAACCATTTAGTCCTCTCATTGGTGTCTTTTCTCACTCCCCATGATTTGCAAAGTTTTTCTTGACCTCTAGAAACTAGGTTTTCAAACCTAGGACAATTTTGTGAAACATACTTTGACCTTGCAAGAATGTCTTGATGTTGTTCCTTTCAAACTTGGTTGCTCAACTCAAAAAATTTGTGATGTACCCTTAGTTTTGACGGCTTCCCTTGGGAGTTATTCAAATCCACTTGAAATTTTGTTGGCCCTAGTCTTATTTAGGTTTGCAAGGAAACAAGTCTCTACGCAATATTATCAACTTAGGGAAAATCAAAATTTACTCCTAAGGCCAAGGACCCTAATCTTCTTTCCACCTAGAGCTCAATTACCGTATCAATTACCTTCCACCTAGATGCAAATAAAAACAAATAGTCTAAATCCATAAACACCATATAGCAATATTATGGATTGTGGAAAACTGATATCACTTATCAATTACCTTGTTAGATATTTCTTACAAGATTTTATGAAATATCTTCCCTTCACATCCACCGATTGCTTCCCACCATTTTGAGTCCTAAGCAAAAATATTCATCAAAAAATATTTTATTATTGGAAACTCCATGGCCATCTTATATGACAAGGAATGGGCTAGAGCAATTCTCAAATATGATTTTGTGAAATCCTATGACCATTCATTTTGGCTAGTATGTAGTTCAAACCTTTTTGGCAATGTGTTTAATTTTCTCTTCATTGAAGGAAACATTTCTAACTGCTTCAGAATTTTAGTCCACTTTGGTAGGCCTATCCTTTGATCCCCTCCCTATATGTTATGTTTGTGCCCTTAATCTTCTTTACATTTATAAGGAAGCACTCCAAAAAAGTATCTACACAATATTATTGACACAAGAAATATTAAATTTTATTCCCAAGGCCAATAACCTTGAGCTTATTATTGAAATAGAGGTCATACATATTGCAACCTTGACATTTGAAGTATTTAGTTTATTTATTTATTTGTTGAACCCATACATCTAGGAATCCACCTTGAAGTGGCACTATGCATCACTTGTAATTTGTATTGGCAAGGGTAATACTCACACAGTATCATGGAATTTGCTTAATTCAACAATAAAAAAATATTCTCTAAGAGTTGTTGTAAAGGGAAGAGTGCCATGAGAGGGAGTTTATTATAAGCGTAGAGAAAATCATGGAGTGGTTATAGAAAATGTAGGAAAGACTACTTGAACACCTAAGTTTGGTAGTGATAATTTTTAATTTTTTATCAAGTAAATCAACTTGATTTGGGCATTGAATTTTGTGCATAGATATGAACACCAATATTAACTAATAATTTGTAGTGCATAGTTTTAAAAACCATTCATGCTTTGTGGTTTTATTCATGCCTATATATTGAGTTCTCGATTTGGAGGTATTAACATAACATGTTGCCAAAATATATCCAACATTGTATTGATTTGAGAACTGAAATTTGCATTTTTTTTCTAAAATAGTTCTTCCTAGGGTAATATTATGTCATTTGTGTTTTCATAAGTTTCATGTAATTTCAATGCTTTGCATGTCACTTGCATATCTAATAAGGGCTTGATCTTGGACATCCTATTGTAATTGGAAATATAATTGGTTTGAGATTTGGAGGCTACTTTAAAAAAAAAAAATCTAGCATAATATTGTGCCAATTATGTTTTTGTGATTTGCATGTCATTACATGTCTTTTCATATAGATTGCATATCTATTAATGTTAACACGTGTTATTTTATTATTTAGAATTGCTAGATCCAATTTTCTCTACTATCTCTCCTCATAGATTGGTGTAGGAAGTGTTTTTCCCATCTTAGCCATCTTTCATTTGGTATTAAAGCTTGATCAACTTGGATCTAAGAATTATTAAAAATATTTTTAAAACTAATCTTTGTTTGAGTGAGAGTTGTGCATAGTGAATAAATTTGTTCCAAAGAAGATGATAATCATCTCTAGATTGGAGATGGAAAATTTTTATGGCACTAGTTTTGAATTAAGAAAGATTAAAATGGAAGATTTTCTTCTAAATTGGGATTTTTTAGGCTATAATCTCTAGAAGATAACCATAGGAATAAATCATGAAGAATAAGATGTGTTAGATTGAAAATCTAAAATCCTCATTCATATGTGTTAGATTGAAAAAGTTGGAAAGTTTGTATTAGGTGGAATTTCTAGTGACTAAAATTTTTCTATGGAAGAAGTTATATACTTTAAGGATTGGAGAATAAGACTTATTATCAAGAATTTGAATATAATATTTAAGCTATTTGTAGTCTAATGATGTGAAAACGGAAGAATATTGATGCATGATCATATTGTATTGTTTTCCAATCCCATTGGATAACTTGGTGGTTGCTATTGGAAGCAATACTTCAAAGCTTGTGCATGATGGGATAGTGGTTAATTATTCTTGAAGCAGATGAGGTGAAATAATTTTAAATTTTCTAAGGAATCTTTGGTGAGAAAAAATATTACCTAGTTAAATCCAAGAACTATAAGATACAATATGATGAATTATGGAATTTTGATGTTTTTAAATGAAGTTTTTTTTTTCATAGGAAATCAAATGAGAAATATAAGAATGGTAAGAAAAATGATAAATCATATATAAATATCATAAGATATCTAAGTCTCCTAGTAAAATATGTAAGGTTGAATACTAGAATTTCGATAATATGCGTCATTTCAAAAGAGACTTCAAGGATCGAAAACAAAACTAAAAAATAACTTAGGTGAATTTGATGATGATTTTGATAAGTATTCTCAAGAGGGTGTAGGGAATGCTTTTGTTGTAGCTTTGTCTATGCATACATGTGAATTTTGAGAAATTAAATGAATATAATATAGTTAAAGTATAAAATTAAAGTATACATATATGATTTAAAAATAGAGATACACATAATTAACCATACAAGTGAAATAGAATGTGGATAAATATGTCTAATGGTAATAAGAAATCATGAAATATATATGACATTAGATGTAATGTAAATAATTTTTTTATAGAAAAAATACACCACCAAAGAGATATTGAGCTTTTATTAATTTAGCAGGAAAAAAAGTAGGTAAATACATCTTCTACAAAATTATTTATTATAAAAGCATTCTAGTAGTATTGGAAGGAAAGGAGCAGTCAAAAAGAGTTCTAGAAAACATATGATATCCTATTGCATCAATCTCGTGGAGCTTAGGAGTTGAAACATAACATATAGACTAGGGATACTAGGTATGGGTCGCATTCCATCTCCTAGATATAAATATATTATAAGATGCAATCACCTGTAGTAGATAAATAAGAAGAGATAAGGAATGCATATATAGATAAATAGAATATGAGAAAGGAATCCATGTGTTTTGAAGGTTAGAAGTATGTAATGAGTTATAAGGATGTATATGATGTATTCAATGAATATAAATAATACAAATACTTTTGGATTTCAATGTAATGTGTTATATATGTTCTGATATTTGTTTAAGTGTATAATCTCCTATCTAGATCTAATTCCATGTTTCCTAAGTAATAGGACTAAGTTTGAGGTATAAGATTACAACACTAAGAAAGTCATTGTGGTTCAAAACTTTTATCTATGTCCCTCTATTTCTTTCTAACATTGGTTTTGTTGTTGGGATCCTAGTTAGGTCTTGTTAAGGACACTCGGGATTTTTTTCAAATTAAAAATTTTATATCAAATAGAGGAGAAAGGAAGATGTTGCAAATAACATGAAAACCTACAACATTGTTCTCTTGACATCTACCCTATGAGATTGGGTTAAGCACCCAGGGAATGGAGAATCAAAGGGAGAAGAGATCCAAAAGAAATCCTTGAAAATATGTGAATAATAGAAGAGTTATTAGACACCTATCGTGGAGAATAATAAAGGAGTAGTGTAATTCCAAAATAAAAATAGCCATGGTAAGAGGACTCAAAATAAATATAAGAGAAATCATGGAGTGAATGGTGTTAGAAAAAGAAGTGACAATGGCCTTCCAAATACTAAGGAAAGAAGAAAAATACAAATTCTTGAAAGAGAGCAAAGACACCACAAGATGATGCAAATTTTAGAAAGGATGAGGTTGGAGTGTGCCAATGTGGGTTTTGTTGAGTGTGCCAATGCAGGTGCTACTAAGTGATCCAATATTTTTGATACTAAGCTCACCAAGGTGAGTGCCACCAAGAAGAAGAAGAAAGAAAATAAAGAAAAGGATATGCAGACCTTGATAAGATAAAAAAACATGTTGGCATAAGGTAGGACAACTAATAACTAGTTTGAGAAGACTGTTGATGACTATGGAGAATCTAGAAGATTGTTGTTAGGGGAATGTAGTAGCAAGGATGCTTCTACCCTATTGCAAACCTCCAAAAAACCTACAAACAATCTAGACTTGTCAAGTATCACAGCGAAACTAGATAACAAATTATGGAATTGATGAAAGCTCTAGAGAAGGTCTTACCCACAAATGAAGAATATTTAGAGGAATTAGTTAATAGGAGCATAAGAAGATTGAGAAGAGAGGAAATAGAAAAGAAAGAGAAAGTCAAATTAAATTTGGGCGAAATAATAAGGGTGTTAACTAATAAAATGTCACTTACAAACAAAAAGATGAAATGTTATTTTTAAGGGTCACAACCCATTAATCAAGTTCCATCCCCTCAACCATATAAGAGTAGGAGAATTTTAGTAGAAGAGATAACCTGGTGTGGAAAAGAGGGGAAGACAAGAAAGAATAAAAGAGGAGAAAAATGTTTCTTGGGATGACATACTTGGAAGGGATTACTTTTGTTGTTGTGGATGGTATCTCTACTTTTGTTGTTTATTTGATCACTCATTTCTTTCTGTTGCATGCTAATTGACGTGAATATGCAAAGTAATAATAAGATTATTTTAGGACTTAGGGTGTTGGCATTTTTAATGATTATGTTGTGATTGTCATTGATGGACACACACTTGTATGAGATCACTTTTTGTATGTATGAGCTATGCTCATCCGATATTTATTCCTAACCGGTATTATGTAGTAGTCTTGAGACTATTGGTGTTATGCAGAATAGTGTTTACCGATCTCAAGCGGTATGAAGACCCAAGCGGTTCGAGGATCTCAAGCAGAACAGAACAAAGGAACTATAAGCGACAGTTATCATTTTCCCAGTCTTCATTTTTGACAACCGGTAATCTGTTTAATAGTTAAACTGGTATTACTCTGAGTTACCAACCGGTAACCAGTAAATGTATGAACCGGTAATACTCTGTGATGAGTTACCAACTGGTATATTTTTGTGACGAGTTACCATTCACTGACACTTTGACGGTGATTTTGTGTCGTGTTACCAAATGTGTCTAGATACACTGAACCTAGGAACTTGCAATGTAATCCTATTGGACCGACATGAAATCAGATTCCTTTATAAGGACATCATGTCTAGGGTTTTAGTAGTCATTAGGGTTTTGTGTGGTTGATGAGGTTTTTGTGTGTGCGATTACATAAGGAGAATAGGTCTGTGTGAAGAAACAGAGTGTGAAGTGTTTGAAGACTGAAGTAATGCTGAAATGCATTAACAATGAGCTATCATGGATCTAACCAAGCAAACTGTGCTGTTTGCTAGATCATTCACTTGTTGATTACTCACATCTTTGACAAGTTAGAAACCCTTAACCGGGTAGGCCCAGAAAAGCCTTTGTAAATCCTCTAACAAGGTGATTCACATCTGTGGATCTGAAATCCTCTCACAAGGTAGTCTTTAATCGGACTTATCTCCTAATAGAGATTGAGATTCCTAATAGAATGTGTTCTGGTAAAGAACACTGTATGACCTTAACCGATCTGACCTTAACTGGTCTGGTTACTATTCTGCAGATAGTTACTTGTAAGTTTCATCTCACCGTGGTTTTTTCCATTTGGGTTTCCACGTCAAAATCTCTTGTGTTATGGTGATTGTTCTTTTGTGGGTGAATGCCTTATTTGTTGTTTGGTTTGCATTTTTGTTAACTGGTTTGTTTGTGAAACTATTTTACCAATTTACTGCTAGACTGTTAAAGTGTTTGAGTTCAATATTTTTTGGTATACTAATTCACCCCCCCTCTTAGTATTCATCAATTGGTACCAGAGCCAACCTTTATATAAATCTAACCACTTGGAAAGAGATATGGGGGAATACATTGTGAAGGAACTTACTCATCGGCTCACTCAATCTGAGCAAGCCTATGATGAACTTAAAGTTAAATATAAGGCCTCTTAGGCAAAAAGAAGAGAGCATGCTGAAAAACTAATGGAGCTAACTGAAAATAGTTCCTCTAATGAAGCGGACATGGAAGCCCTAGTTCAAGAAGTTGAAAAACTGAATGAGTCCAATGCCAACCTAAGAAGGGAACTTGAAGGACTAACTATCAGAATGTGTCAAGAGCTTGAGACCCGGAGGAAAGCTAAAGATCTAGTAAAAGACAAAGATCATGAGATCTCCAAGCTGAAGCAAGAGATTAATGCACTTACTGCTCATCTTCATGAAAATAAAATGGAAAAGGAAGAAATGCAAGGTGAACTGCACATGGTTGTTTCTGAGAATGCAACCTTGAAGGAATCTAATGTTGCTATTACCAAAGAACTTACCGAGTCAAAGGAAATACTTGCCAAATTCAATAAGAGCACCATCAAGCTAGAGCAGAAGCTTGAATCAGCTAAATTGGTAAAGAATACCCATGGAATTGGTTTCTCTGATTATGAGGAAGGTGAGACATCTGGAACAAAAGATGGAGCATCAAAGAAACAACCGGCACCAAAGGATAAAGGTAAGCAAAAGTTCAAACCTGTTTGCTTTAATTGTCTGAAGGAAGGACACACTACTAATGTATGCAGAAGTAAGGCTTAAAATAACTTTCCTTATTTTATAAACGATAAGCCTAGACCTAATAGATTCAATGGTAATTTTTATGCATGCAACAAGTTTGAGCATAGAGCATTTGAATGTAGGTCTGTCATGCACAACACCAAAAGGTATCCTCAAAGGAGTCAAGGAGTCTTTCATGAACTATCTGGGAACCAAAACCCAAACTGATTTAATACCTATAATCATCAATCAGGTAGCGGTGGCTATCAAGCGGCACCCAGATGGAGGGAAAACCATTTGATTTGTCATGGTCATGGTCACACTGCTGCAACATGCAGAAGGAAGAATGGAAACATGAATAATGGACCTTGGAGAGCACCTGGAAAGATTTGCTATCATTGCAACAAACTGGGTCATACATCAAGATTCTGCAAAATGAGAAAGAATATATCGGATGATATACCGGTCACTTCGAAAGGAAAGATAGATGTTGAAACTATTCAAGCGGATATGTAGAAAACCTGGAAGAAGAAGCCATAAGAAGTGATTCAAGAGGAACTGGTTTCTACACCTAGTGTGGAAGTCATTGAACCGGCAAACTAAGCATCAGAAAAGCTTAGGAGGAGCAAACGGTGAAATGTTTCGAACCCCCGGTTTACACTGGTAAAAGACCTTAACCAGTATGTGATACTTGTCAGTTGGCAGAAGACCGAAAATGGTAAAAGGCAAATTAGGGTTTACGCCCTAATATTGGAGCATTTATTATGGTAGGTGAAGAACTTGTTTAAAAGGAATTTTCAAGCCATTTTTCACTCATCAGTTTTTGAGCGAAGTAGTTTTCAAGTGCAGAGTGACTGAAGGTGACTTGCATTGCGATTCAAAGAGTTTTCAAAACCTTGAAGAAGAATTAGAAGCCAATATCAGTCAGTCAAGTATTGAACATAATGCGGTAGTGCAACAACTGAAGGAGTGTGTGGCAAAGTGGAATTTGTAAGCCCTAAATTTTGAATTATGAAGGTATTTTTTAAATCTCTTTGTTTATCATGGCTTCCGCATCACACCCTAGCTCTAGTGCACCTGTTGATTTTGTAGACTTCATTCAACGAAAGGCAAAATATAATGCCCTATCTCAAATACCTGCTAGTGTCATAGTCGAGGAAGGCATTTCTGATTACATTGACTATAAGATTGAAGATCTAGGATCTTCGGTGATCCATTCTCAGTTGAGTTTGTTCTACAGGAAGGACAAGAAGAATAAACTGGAATTCGGCATCCTGGAAAAGAAGAAGCTTCATAATGCAGTCTATTTTCTTGAAGAGTTTTCAGATGATCACATCCACATCATTCTGAGCAAAGTGCATGGTGATAAAATATACTTAGAGCGGACGCATGACATCACACCGGAAGCGATTCATGTCATCACCGGTTTTTGTAATATCAGTGAAGTGCCAGCCCTAAGGAAGATCAGCAAGACGGAGATGACCAAGCTCACCACTTCTGTGAGTGACTCACGGGGAATGACTGTCAATTCCATCAAGGATGATCTGGTCAAATATGCTGTATGGTGATAGGATACCGGACATTCCATGCTAGCAGAATCAACTCTGTTTCTACTGCAGTGGTAAATGCCGCCTACAGGATGATCAAGGAAGATGCATCATTTGACTTATGCACCTGTATGCAAAGGCAACTTTTGGTGAACCTAAAGTCGATTAAACAGGACAATGCTTTGAGATTTAAGTTTGGACAACTATTGGTTGGGTTGTTCTTCTACTTCCAAGGTTACTTCCCAGGAATTGGAGATATTCAGTGATCTGCTAACCAACCAGTTACAAAGAAAATCAAGGAAAGCCTACAAGGGGTTGGAACTGGTTATCCAGAAGTTCTGAACAAATACTTTGATGAGTTCAGACGCAAGATGAGCCAAAGAGTGAGAATATCAGGTGATATTGTCAAGAAATATGAAGATGACATCTGCTTCACCATCAAAGTTGATGAGTGCATAATGGAGGCGGTTGGGCCAAGACAGGAAGAAGTGGAACCGATGGGATATGAGATAATGTATGACATGTTAGATGGGTATGCCTCTACCCTACTCGCCTTGCCCCTTGATCCAAAGGCAAAGAGAATCGGCACCTATTTAGAAATGATTACACTGGTTGAAGAACCCTCAGTAAAGAAGGAAAAGGTAGTGCCTTCAGTATCGACATCGGTTACCACACCAAGTCCCGAAGTGACCAAGCGGTCACCAGTAAAGAAGAAACCAGAAGCTGCACCCGCCAAAGTCTTTGAGAGAAAGAGGAAGACAAAAGACATCACACCAGACTCAGAGGATATTGTGTCTGATGAACAACCTAAGAAGACCAGGCAAGCAAGGAAAAAGACAAAGAATGAACCGGTAACATCTGCACTGGTAAATATTGATATCTCTTCTTATAAACCTTTGTCACATTATCAAAGGACAATCAAGAATGTTAGAAGAAAATTGCTTAGTGATTTGCAAGAATATTTTGATGATTTCAATGATAATGAGAAAGAGGAAGTTGAATAGGAAGTCATTCAATGTTTATGTGTTAATGACCGGCTGCCATCCGAAATTAGATCTGTGACACCAGATTCTTTATATAATTCTTTAGATAACAAATGGCGCATTGCCATAGAGAAGGAACAAGAAATAAGAGAGGAAATATTTGCACAATATTTTCTTAATGTGTCAAATTCAGAACTTTATGAAGTTATGGAAAAATACAAAGGCCTCTTCTTCATGAGAAGAAGGAGACTCTTGTTGTTAGAAGGAAAAGTTCCTGAAGTGGTAAAAGATACCCACTCTCATGCCCAAGCCACTTTAGGTTGCATCAAGTGGCTGAAGCCAACAAGAAAGCTGAGCAAGAATCGACAACCAATAAACTGGATGAGGTATATGATAGTGAAGGAGAACCGATCACTACTCAATTGGACCCTATTGATGTTGATGCCTTGAACGGTGAAAATGTTACTCCAGATGCACCAACAGAAACAACAAGTCAGGAGAAATAGGAGGAAGAAAAAAGAAAATAGGCAGAAGAGGAAAAGAAGCAAAAGGAAGAAGAGAAGAGAAAAGCAGAAGAGAAGAGAAAAGAGGAAAAGAAGAGAAAGGAAGAGGAGAAGAAGAAACATGCAGAGGAGAAGAAAAAGGAAGAGGAGAAGAGAAAGGAAGAGGAGAAGAAGAAACAGGCAGAGGAGAAGAAATAGGAAGAGGAGAAGAGAAAGGAAGAGGAGGAGGAGAAACAAGAAGAGGAGAAGAAGAAGAAGGATGAAGACAAAGAGAAGCGAAAAGAAGAGGAGAAGCATAAAGAAGAGAAAAGAAAGACAGAGGAAGAAGAGAAAAAGAAGGCGGAAGAGGACAGGAAAAGAGCTAAAGAGAAAGAGGAAGCAGCACAGAGCACTCAAGTGGGGACCCCAAAGGCAACCGATAGTCAAGCCAAATCAACTGACATTACTAGTCCCATTGACCTCCAGTCTGCAAACGAATCGGAGCTGCTACAAAGCATTAAGCTTGCTCAAAAGCGATTGGATGCTCTAAGGAGGAAAAAGGAGGAAGATGCGATTCAAACTGCTATGGAAACACTCACCAATTTGATACCCGGTACCAACCTCCCCAGTACCAATTCCTCTCTTGCCCAATTAAAGCTCCTATGCACAATTGTAGAAGAATAGGTGCAAAGCCTGGAAGAAGTTGCTGAAGCCAGTGCCCAAAATAAGCATCAAAAGGCTCTGGACACTGCATTGGTGAAAAAGTTGACTGAGCTCCGGTCTGATTTATAGAAGGCACAGAAGGACATCAGAGATGCAATGGATGAGGGCAAATTACCGCTCAATAAAATATATCAACCCCATCTATTCTGTGATGATGTGCTTGCTCAGAAAGACAAGCTACAATCTAACTTGCAGTCATACATAAGCACCTTCAACTCACCATATGATTCCTTCACCGCTTATGTGCAAACCGTTCACCGGTTTCAACTCCAGACTACAAGAATAGAGTTAGAGATCAGCAACCGGACTCGAGATTTGCAAGAAATTCAACTAGTTCTACTTCCACGACTACAAATTCTCTAGAAATGCTATCTCAATCTAGACACCTTGACGGTCACTCAAGAGATGAGTACCTTGGATGCCATGGAAGAACAGGTCTATCAGATGCGAACAGAGGATGAGGTTGCTACCTCATTACTTGAGTCATGGTCCTTATCCATGAAGCAATTTATGTAGGACTTTAAATCTATTTTTGACATGTTTCACTCTTTGTTGTCATAAACATTTATTCAGCTAATAGAAACAGGGGTTATTCAGTTGTACTTTGTCATTGTTGGCAAAGGGGGAGTAGTATTCTGGTATTCAAAATTTTGATGCATGACTATGTATACTTTCATGTTTATCTCTGTAAGGGAGTAGTATATATTATATTTTCTGCAAAGGGGTAGTGTATATGCTTAGGGGGAGTAATTTTGATTATGGCATTTTTTTGTTGTAAAACACTTAGATGTCAAAATTTTTCCTAAGTGTTGCCATCAATGCCAAAGGGGGAGATTGTTGGCATTTTTGATGATTATGTTGTGATTGTCATTGATGGACACACACTTGCTATGAGATCACTTTTTGTATGTATGAGCTATGCTCAACTGGTATTTGTTCCTAACCGGTATTATGTAGTAGTCTTGAGACTATTGGTGTTATGCAGAATATTGTTTACTGATCTCAAGCGGTATGAAGACCCAAGTGGCATCAAGACCTCAAGTGGTTCGAGGATCTCAAGCAGAACAAAACAAAGGAACTAGAAGCGGTAGTTATCATTTTCCCAGTCTTCATTTCTGACAACCGGTAATCTATTTAATAGTTAAAACGGTATTACTCTGAGTTACCAATCGGTAACTGATAAATGTATGAACCGGTAATACTCTGTGATGAGTTACCATTCACCAACACTTTGACAGTGATTTTGTGTCATGTTACCAAATGTGTCTAGATACACTGAACCTAGGAGCTTGCAATGTAATCCTATTGGACCGACATGAAATCAGATTCCTTTATAAGGACATCATGTCTAGGGTTTTAGTAGTCATTAGGGTTTTGTGTGGTTGATGAGGTTTTTGCATGTGCGATTACAGAAGGAGAATAGGTCTATGTGAAGAAATAGAGTGTGAAGTGTCTGAAGACTGAAGTAATGCTGAAATGAATTAACAATGAGCTATCATGGATCTAACCAAGTAGACTATGTTATTTGCTAGATCATTCACTTGTTGATTACTCACATCTTTGACAAGTTAGAAACCCTTAACCGAGTAGGCCCAGAAAAGCCTTTGTAAATCCTCTAACAAGGTGATTCACATATGTGGATCTGAAATCCTCTCACAAGGTAGCCTTTAATTGGACTTATCTCCTAACAAAGATTGAGATTCCTAACAGGATGTGTTCTGGTAAAGAACACTGTATGACCTTAACCGGTCTGGTTACTATTTTGTAGATAGTTACTTGTGAGTTTCATCTCACCATGGTTTTTCCCATTTGGGTTTCCATGTCAAAATCTCTTGTGTTATGGTGATTGTTCTTCTATGGGTGAATGCCTTATTTCCTGTTTGGTTTGCATTTGTGTTAACCGGTTTGTTTGTGAAACTGTTTTACTGGTTTACTGCTAAACTGTTAAAGTGTTTGAGTTCAATATTTTTTTGTATATTAATTCACCCCCTCCTCTTAGTATTCATCATAGGGAATATTGATTCTCCCCCTCTTAGTATTCCAACTGATCAACACAATCTCACTTCATCAACACATTGAATCTAGAAGAAAGGTTGGATGCCAATTCGCTTTCTATATTGATTGAAATTCCGATTTATAACTTAAACACAAACTCTCAAATTTCTCTTCAAAACAACAAAGTTTCGATGCATAAATTAAAGATGATCCCTATTTACAAAGAATCCCCTCATATTTATAGAGGAGAGCTAATGAGAAAAAAGAGGGAAAGTTGCAACTAAATTTGAATTATTAAACAACAAAGTCCTATTTGAATTTGACTTGTGTTTTTACATGCAATTACGATTTTATAAATTACATGTAAAATGTCATAAAAAAATTACATAATGCATAACTAACAATAGGAAAATAAAATAAACATATGAAGACATGTCTTTATTATCATCATCCTTCTTTAAAAAATCTTCATATCATTGCAAGGGAGTCTTTGCTTCAGGGTCATCTTGTCCTAGTGTGTAAGAGCGGGCATATAGAACAAAATTGTAGTACCGAATTGAAGAATCCCCAAAGTTAAAAAAAATATGACATAGAAAATTTTTGACATAGTTCCATGTAATATCTGAGAATTTTTTTGATAAATTGCATGACACGTGTGTAGTGGCCAAACTTACTAAGTACTGAGAAATTTGTAGTTCGAGTTTTAAAACCCAAATTGCATGTGATAATGCAAGAGTGGAAGTGCATGCCAATTGGGATTTAATACTCGATTGACAAGTGTGGAAGTTTAGGCAGACGAGGTTTCACATTTGGTTTTAAATCCGATGTGCATGCGAATGATGCAAGGTAAGGTGCACATCAGTTTTTAAAACTGGACATGGATATGTGAAATTGGTGGAAAGTGGTGTAAATCAGGTTTTAAAACCCATTTGACATTTGTGTATGCAGTGGTCAGATTTTATAAGTCAGGTTTCAAACTCGAATGACATACTTGGAACACATGATTATGGTTATGTCAATCAAGGTTTTAAACCTAATCGACATTTGACTTAAATGTGGGACGAGATGCCAATTGGATTTTAAACCCCATTTGACATGCAAGACATCGATTCAAGACATGTAATTTGGGTTTTACAACTCGAAGTGCATGCACATAGGTGATGGATATGTATTTTGGGTTTTAAAACCCGAAGTACTTGAAACTTAGGACACAGATGTATTTCAGGTTTTAAAACTTGAAATGTACATATGTACCACAAAGAATGAAAAGAATGTAGTTTCGGAAAAAAAATCCTGAAATTATGCAAAAGGAAAAAAAATCGACATTTGACTTAAATGTGGGACGAGATGCCAATTGGATTTTAAACCCCATTTGACATGCAAGACATCGATTCAAGACATGTAATTTGGGTTTTACAACTCGAAGTGCATGCACATAGGTGATGGATATGTATTTTGGGTTTTAAAACCCGAAGTACTTGAAACTTAGGACACAGATGTATTTCAGGTTTTAAAACTTGAAATGTACATATGTACCACAAAGAATGAAAAGAATGTAGTTTCGGAAAAAAAATCCTGAAATTATGCAAAAGGAAAAAAATGACTAACTTTGAAAATTGAAATTTTACAAATTTAAAAAGACTAAAAAGAGATTCGATCGAAATTACTTTTCAAGGAACCTAAGTAGACACAAGGGGGTTTTACAAGCACCTTGACATGCATGCTTAGAGGACTCATGCTATAAAATGGACAAATTTTGTATTGGGTTATCCCATGATTTGATTGAGTTAAAATCAAGGATAATAGGTTTGCACATGTTTCAATGCAAATTTTAAAAATACTATGATGATGTTAAGCTCTCTCTTAGCTATCAAACCATATAATTGTTTTCACATTTTGAGTATGTTAAGGTTTTCATCTTTAATTGCTTTTGTTAGTATGTCTGTTTTTGCCAAAAATCAACATGTGGTATTTTAGGTATAGTTTCCTACTCATTCATCGAAATTTGAAATAAATTACATTTTTAGAAACTAGACTCCATTCTAGATGTATTGATTTTTTTTTATGTTTAATTAATTTTTAAAATTTATAGAGGGGATAATGCTCAAATTTTTGTTTTTCAGGATGTGTCCACTTTTAAAATCAACAAAAAATCATTTATTCATTAAAAAATTAGCCAAAAAATCTGGCATAAACTACATGGTGTTAGTTAATTTAACTCTAGAGTGATTTTTGAAATTCTAAAAAAAGTTAGCATTTTACGTGGAGCACACCAAATGTTATGTTATGTTTTTTTGAAAAAAAACAAGACCACTTTGTGTGCTCGACCTTTTTGAAACCCTTAATCCCCACCATTTAAAAAAAATAGCATTTCAAAAAGTAAATTCAAAGCACTACAACTCTTTTTGTTGTTGCATCTTGAAATTTTTAGCGTAACTATCCTCATTATCTTGTCAAAGATTAGGCTTTATTGATTGAGAAAAATGGCATCTTAAGACCTTGTTTTGGTCCCCCACTTTGGTGCACTTACCATTTGACACAATTGTTGTGCAAGTTATTATCATTTTTGAGAACTAAAAGGAAAAATTTCACGACCTCTGACACATCATACATGCTACTTTTAATAGGGCAGAAGTCAAATATATGCAAGGCACTAGCCACATGCCAGAGAAGACAATGAGAAGTTCTTAAGGAACTACTTGTCGGAGTTTCAAAAGATATACAATAAGAAATATTCTCATGAGGCTTTGCTTAATGATTTGGGCCTAAAAGATATACAATATACTTAGGAAGATGTTGGTGATTTGGAAGTGGTAAGATCTGCTAAAGATGTCTTTGAGATTGAGCCTCCAATTGGCTAGAATAACATCGATGTCTTTAGTGAAAGTTGTAATTTTTAAATGTTATGATGCAATCCTTTTGCAATTGCTAATACTCCTACTCTCTTGGGGCTTTGCATGGCATATTTTGTAGTGAGTTGTATCTCCCTCTTTGAATGGTAATTGTACTTTGTTTTCTGTTTTTGGTAATTTATTATCAATTAAAAAAATAATTGTTACTTTGATACAACATAACTTTATTTATAGGAAGAGTAAAATTATAAATTTTTAAACATAGATTCACAACATTGATATCTAGGGCATAGATATTTTTTCCTAGTATTGTTGGATAATTTATTTTTCTATAACCTTTTGAAGTGAGATTAAGTTTAATTCAAACATAGATTGTTTTGATATCAAATAATTTATTTATTTTTAGCTTATAAACAAGACTAAATGCCTCTCATAATTGTTAAGATCCTTATATCATATATTGCTAAATATAATAAGGATAAGCACAAGTGTGGCATGCTTAATCTTAACTTTAATATTAGTTACTACCTTAATCTCTCTTAATTATGATGAAGAGCTAGTCCTTATATAATTATCCCTATAAATATGGAAGATAACTCTCTCCCATACCATCATAACTCAAAATATTAAATATATATATTATTATCTCATTATTGAAGGTGACCCAAACAATAATAACTATAATGACCAATTGAACCTAACTTACTCTTATGAAAATTAGACTATACAATTGCTACCAAGATCCTTGCAATTATATATAACTCAAATATTTTTTAAATCTATCAAGATTTTTTTAAATAGAATGTTCACAATTTTATTAAAATTTAAGTTAAATATTTTCTATAATTTATTTTTTTATAATGAATATTATGTAATTGAGCTTTACATCTTTGTGAAAGAGATGTAATAATTTGGAAGATCATGTTTAATAAAAAACTTTGACATATAAATGTTACTAACTTATATGAATTAAAAGATATCTTAATATACAAATATATAAAATGATTTACACATTATAATAATTCCTCATAAATATATTTGAAATGTGATAAATATTTCAAAATAATTAAAAACATAAAATCACAAATATTAACTGAACAAAAAAAATTCAAATAAACTTTGAAGGATACAAAGTTGCACTATACTTGCAACTAGATGAAAGAAAACATTTTATCATTTTGAAAATTGTGTAACACAAACACTTCTGAATAGAATAAAGGAAATGAAGGCTACAATTTTATTTGTTCAATGGTATATTTATGTTGTGTGATTATTGTTTTATATTTTGTTTGGTATCATGAACAACATTAGCAGCTTCTTGAGGAGTGGTAACTTTTGCAAACAAAACTGGATCCATACAAATATTGAATTCTTGCTCTAGACCAAGCATCAACTCCCCCTACAAATTAAAATATCATAACAATTTGATTAACATTTAAAATTTTGATTAAAAATAAAATTTAGATAACTCTTATGCTATAATTTACATATGAAATTAATGAAAGATTTGCATACCGCTTCCAATGAGTCAATGCCTAGATCATCCCAGTTGCTGTTAGGCTTTACAATGTTTGGATCTATAGCTAAATGCTTTGCAACAATCATTTGAACTTTGCTTAAAATTTCTGATTTAACCTGCAAATAAATGCATTTTTATTTGTCAGCTTAAATAAAAGTAGAACACAAAATATTCAAATGTTTTTTTTTTCCTTTAGATATAATCAAGAGTATTATACTTACTGAACATGATACTTTTAAGCTCCAAACTGAAGAGTTAAATCTTTTTGATGTCATGGGAGCTGATATTTTAGTCAGTTGATTCATGCATTCCCTAGTCTGCAACATAAAAATAAAATAGAAATAATTTAATCTATTATCTTTTTATTATAAAGAATAGATAAAGTTGAAGTTATATTAATTCAATTGGTTATCTTTTTATTACGAAGAGTTATTGATTATATGTATGATAGTAATTGTAAAAGTTTCTAATAAAAGGTTTATGAGGTATTATAGGATAGTTTTGAAGTAAACAATATTATATGTCTAATATTTTGAATTAAACAGAAAATAAAAAATCTCTACAAGATTATAAGGGAAAATAATAAGTTAGGAAAGTGGTAAAACTAAAACTATCCTGACGTTTGTTTGTTTTTTATTAAAAAAACAAGGATAACAAGGGCGCTAACCCTTAACATAGATAGAGACTATCAAAAAAAGAAAAGCCCATAGGCAAGAAAAACAACACATCAGAGCAAGCCCGGGACCATCAAGGTCGAATAAAGGGAACTTGTCTAACATTCAACAACTCAAACCCAACTCAGGGAGGGGTGTGGACACCCAATCCATGGGGGAGGGGGGTGGGGAAGACTTCCCCTTCCACCTGCGACAAACAACAGTCCAAACGATACTATTCTCGGGTCCATCAAGGGAATGACCAAGCCGAAAGGATCCTGCTTGTAAACCATCGGTAAAGCCACTGTCATTAGGAATATTCAAAACACAATCAGGTGGGGAAGACCAGGTAGAGACATTGCTAGAGTGTTGTTGCAGAACAACAGCAGAATGTTGTTGTAGAACAGCAGCAAGAGCAGAAATAAAGAATACCAAGACAGAGCGACCTTACCACTTTCAAAACCATTTTAAGAAATATCAAAATTAAAATTTGTTAAACACGAAAAACTTATACAACCAATGTGTTGCGATCAATATGCCCATTATTTATTAATAAACTCATCATAATGATTATAACTTCTCTTATCTTCTTTCATTATTTCACATAAAAAGAAGATCATTATTTCACATAAAAAGAAGAAATAAAACAGATACCTTACTATTTTCAGAACCATTTTAGCATGCTTATAAATTAAATGCATCAGAAACTTACATTTCTTTTGTAGGAAGCTGAAATTTCCAGAGGTGGTGAATACAGGTGGCATGGTTTGAAGAGCGCCATTGCTTTAAACAACTATACATCACAATAGGATTGTCAAAGTGGTTACCCATTTTATAGCTGAATTGATAAGTCATCCAAATTATGCAGGCGAAGAAAGAATGATTTGTTGTCATCCTTAATACATTGCACCAAAATTGAGCACTTGATTTTGAACACCATATTCATGATTATTTTTTAAATTCAATTTATTGCACATTTGTTGGTAAGACGGTGGAATAATATAAAACCATATTAATTGCATGTATGGAGAGAACCAATATTTTGAAATACTCCAAAAAATTATTCCGATAACTTTCAAAGCAGTTTACTCGTGCCTAAAATTGTATAGTTGAACATTAAAACACAATGGCAAAGCATGTCTTTGTCTTTGGGGTTTAATACATTATCAGAACAAAACAATATCGTCTGGCCTATTAGCTCAGTTGGTTAGAGCGTCGTGCTAATAACGCGAAGGTCGCAGGTTCGAGACCTGCATAGGCCATTTTTATAAGTATGTGGCATATTTGATAGTTACGTCAAAACCCTTTAGGGACATTTTTTTTTTTTAATATTCAATTAAGCATCTGACCAAGGTAAGAAGTGATTAAAATTAATATTTTAAATTAAAATTCGATGTTTTTAAATTATTGACATAGTGGAAGAAATTTGGGCACAAGATAATATGTTTTAGTTAATAAAAATAAGATAATTGTTTATTATTTTTTTGTGTAGATGAGGTGTAAACTATTATTGATTGTTGTAACACTAAAATAAAATATAATAAAAGCTATTACAACATTACAAAACATTAACAAACACCAACAAATAGAGTCAAATTGCTTACAAATGACAACCAGCCAAGGTACATATCAAATCCATTTAGCCCTCTCATTGGAGCCTTTTCTCACTCCCTATGATTTGCAAGGTTTTTCATGACCTCTAAAAACTCGGTTTTCAAGCCTAGGACAATTTTGTGAAACATACTTCGACCTTACAAGAATGTCTTGATGTTGTTCCTTTCACTTGGATGCTCAACGAGCAAAACTTTTGTGTTGTGCCCTTATTCTTGATGGCTTCCCTTACGAGTTATTCAAATCCACTTGCAATTTCATTGGCCCTAGTCCTCTATAAGGTTGAATTTCTAATGACTAAAATTTTCTTTGGAAGAAGTTATATAATTTAAGGATTGGAGAAAGAGATTTATTATCAAGAACTTGAATATAATATCTAAGCTATTTGTAGTCTAATGATGTGAAAATGTCACAACCCAAAATATACTCTATTATCTCAAGTGAATTTTTCTTTTATTTATTTTAAATTAAAATATTCTCCTAAGTATGACATTGAATTGCTATAATATCTATCATTATATACCATTTAAATCCATCAATGTTGTATAGTTTCAAGAACTAATATTCATTAAAGTGGAACAATTTTGAAATCTATTTGCATGTGGTAGATTTGGTTTTGTAATTTAGATACTCGTTGTTATTTAATTAGATATTATTTTGATACTATTTATTATCATCTTTACGATTATCAAGCTATTATTATTGAAACTTAATTTGGTCTAGCATGGTAATTATGGGCATGGATTCTTTTGAATTATTATCGATTCATGAGAGGGGGGAAGGGTGAATAGTGAGGGTGAAAATGTGGATAATTCAAAAGAATCCATGCTCCCATAATTACCATGCTCCCTAATTACAGGAAATGGTACTTTAATATTTTCTAAATGCCACGTATAAAGTATGTTTAAGGGAAAAAGTAAAAAAAAAAACAGTAAATAAAGTAATAAGTAAACAAAATAAGTTAGTTTTTTAAAACATAAGGTGAGGAGGTTAGGTGGGACCCATTTTTAACTTCCATACAAATGGAATTTACTCAAAGTTAGATTTCTTTTTAGAGTTGGGTAATAGTTTATTTTTCTTTTCCCCTCACTCAAAAGGAAAATGTTTAAAACAAACAAAATTAAATATGAATAAAGGATTAATAATTAATGGTAGGAAATCAGTATACTTCCTAAATATAGTTAACTTTCAGATTTTTCTATTATAAAATGGTATCATGTGGAATTAATTCCCTTAGTGATTTTCAAGTTTTGGTAAGGTATCTATTAAGATATTGAAATGAATTATGATAAGTGAATATTTCTTGTAACTCTTCAAAATCATAGATTAAGGAATTATAGGTGGATATGTGGAGTCAGTGATTGGACAAGTTATTGTTTTACATATTAGAACATGATCTAAATTTTGAGTTAGTGAACAAGGTTATCTAATTTTATTAATAAAGTTGTTGATTAGACTATAAGTTGGATAATTTTACAGGCCTACATACTCAAGGATGATCTTATCGAATTCCTTGAAAGACATTAATGCTAGAAGATCTAGGTAAATGTATAAGGAATGTATATTATGATCCTTTTGTGATGAAGATGAGATAAAGAGTTATAATAGTGGTAAAGGTGAATTTATTGGGTTGTTTGCAAATTAAATGATCACAATTCTATTTGTAGAAAAATAAGGTTCCATTTGCATTCCTTTTTATAGTACCATGTTGAGGAAAGATTATGGTTGGAAAATAAGTTTCAATGTAATAATTATAAGGAACCTCAAGTAGGAACAAGTATCTATGATTACCTATATTTGTGAGGAGATTCATTATAACCTTTGGATAATGGCTTTAACCTAGAATATCACTTACAAATCTCTTAGTAGAATTATGCTATGAGAATGTAATATGGGCGAAATGGTGTTCAAATCTATTGTCGGATAGTTATTTATAATAAGCCTTATGAATCCCTTAAATGATCACTAATTAGTTATTGAGTATACATTGTCATGCAACTATGGATGAATCAATATTAAATCTTGTTGACATCAACTTAATTAATAGATTGGTTCTCATCTCTACCTTGATTTCTTTCCTTGGTTTCTTGATTTAGAATAGTGACAACCTTGTACTCGAACTGGACTACAAGTGTGTGAGAAAAGGTAACTAGATAGCTGCAAAATGTGGTGCTCTTGTGAAGTAGATTTTGAAAATGCATATTGATGCACTCCTGAGCACATATGTGTCTTTGTGTGACTATTTATGTTCGTATGTGCATTTGTATTCATAATGCCTAGATGCATTGGCATGTTGTAAGCTCGTGTATGCTTTGATGTGTTCCAAGGAGTGATATGTATGCTTGGTGCCTATTTTGTATGCATTGTTATGTTTTCAATGTGTATTTTGTGTGTATTGGACAGGCGCCGAATATGGAGTAAAAGAGAAGGATGAGTTTCTAGAGAGGTTTGAGTTTCTGCTTTAACTCATCTTTCGTTAGTTGGCCCTAAAAGATATTTGGCCAAAGTTCTATTGATTCCTTAGTATATGCTTGCTAAGTGAATCAGTATATTTTTACTCTCTTTCATATCTTAGTGTCGATACAATAACATCATAAATTGTAGATACACTAAGTTGCACCAGATTCCATCCCCTGCCAGTTTTGAGTCACTAGACTTCTTCGTGCAGGGTTAGCGGTTCTTCATGTCAGGAAGAACTCCGGGGAAGTGTAAATGCTTCATGGTTGGGCGGTAAAGCGCTTCGACAGTGTTCTTGCCCGTAATGTAAGCGTGTGAGATAGACTTTGTATATGACTTTGAGGTCTTTTGTAACCATAAGTAATTTCTTATGATTTGTAAATCTTTTGGCACATGTATTTCATATATTGTGTTGAATTGTATTAAACAACGTGTAACGTTATAACTTTATGTAACTACTTTTTGGTATATTGAGTAAAATGAATTAACTGATAAAGTATTTTTCTTAATTATGTGAAGATTTATTGTAATTATGAAATTAAATATTTTAATAATATGGAGGTCTCTACAGAAAATAGAAGAATATTGACGCATGATCCTATTGTGTTCTTTTCCAATCTCGTTGGATAACTTGGTGATTGCTATTGGAAGCAATAGTTCAAAACTTGTGCATGATGGGATAGTGCTTATTTTAATCTTGAGGGAGATGAGGTGAAATAATTTTAAATTTTCTAAGGAATCTTTGGTGAGAAATTTTTTTACCTAGTTAAATCCCAAAACTTTAAGATACAATATGATGAATTATGGAATTTTGATGTTTTTAAATGAATTTTGGTTTTTCATGGGAAATTAAAGGAGAAGTATAAGAATGATAAGAAAAATTATAAACCATATCTAAATATCATGGGGTATCTATGTCTTGTAGTAAAATCTCCAAGGTTAAATGGTAGAATTTTGGTAATATGTGTCATTTCAAAAGAGACTACAAGGATCGAAAAAAATAAAAAAATAATAGGTGAATTTGGTGATGGTTTTGATAAGTATTCTCAAGAGGGTGTAGGCAATGCTTTTGTTGTAGATTTGTCTACACATATATGTGAATTTTGAGAAAATAAATGAATATAATATAGTGAAAGTATAAACTTAAAGTATACAAATATGATAAAAAAATAGAGTTGCACGTAATTAACTATTACAAGTGAAATAGAATATGGATAAATATGTCTAATGGTAATTGTAGCATCGGAAATAGGAATCATCAAAGCAATATATAAAAGGACATATTATTCATTATTAGCTCAATCACAAACACACATTGCAATGATCTAATCCTAAGCACACTCAATAGAGATATGAAAACAAAGCATTCAAAATGAAAGATTATGCAAACCAAATGCAGAATTGAATGCTCCTTCCATGCGGCTCCATTGTTCTTCTTTCCTCTTCAATGGATTTGTGGATCTCACCTACAAGTGCACATACAATTGAAAGCAAGATTGATATTCAAGAATACTCGAAGCGTAAGTTCAATAATCTGATCAGGGATTATTAATTAAGGGATTTGATTGAAGAAATTCATCCAATTTATAGAAGAATTGGAGAGATGACAAGATTAGCATGATAGTGATTCAAATGGAAATTCAAATCAAGAATAGCAAAATTATGACATATCTATGACAAATTGCTATGCAAGGCTTATGACAATTCTATGACAAATTTCTATGTCAAGAATTTATGACAATTTATGACAAATTTCTATGTCATTTCCATAAATTTAGGAGAGAAATAGGAGGAAATTGAATTTAAGAATTAAGAAATTAGAAAAATAGGGAAAAGAGGAATTAAGAAATTAGAAATTAAGTAAATTAATTAATAATCTTTCATTTATTAATTAATTCACAAAAGAGGAATAATTAGCCAATTAAATGAATATTTAATTGTGATGAGAATACTTAGGATAAATAAGTAATTTATTAATCCTAAAGGAAGAAAATGATAAGCAAGGTTAAATGACTAAATCATGAAACCCTAGAAGGCGAATTAGGTCTTGATGAAAGATAATTTATTCGATCATGATTTGATTTTGGATTGATAAATGACCAATGTGATAAATGATTTGATTGAGATTGGTTGACAAAAATCAATGACAAATTGACCAAATTGACATGATTGAAAAAGGACAAGGATCGATGACGAATCGATCGCAATATGACAAGATTGACAAAAGGACAAAGATCGACCAAAATCATGATTAAAGATTGTTATCGACAAGACCTAATTCAAAAGCGAGACAAATGAAGAATACAGAAGAATGACTCGATGCTCGCAAATGATAAAGATCAAGTGCGTGACATAGGAGAAATGTTAATGCGACGCAAAAACCTAAAATGAGGCAATGCGCAAATGTTAAAGTATGACTCTGCAAGCGTTGACCATTTTTAGGTGTCTACATTTTGCCCCTCTTTGAGACAATGCGATTTTAAGCATTGTTTCAAAGAACAGTAATGAAAATGCCCCAGACAATAATAATGACATATGCATGCCCCCTCGAGGAATTGGCCGGAAACAGCCAGAAAAGAGGCCAATTGATTGATAAAAATGATAGGATCAAACGGACTGATAATCGGAAATCGGATGCATGAAGGACAAGCAATTTAAGGTGCACAAGACCGCGATCAACATAAGATGGAGAGGACACACGTCCATCTATGCACTGACAAAGATCTATAAATGGGACCAAGAGAGTGAAAATTGTTCATTTGCACTAGCCCAAGAAGAGGATTTGTTGTTCTGGAAAAGGACACTTGCAGAGAGATGGCGAACATTCAAATGGTAGATCACCTCGGAGAACGTGTACACATGTACAAACGACCAGACGATGTGGGAGCAGTGATATGGATCTCAAAAACCCATGTTTTCAATTTCATGAATTTGACGTGTTTGCGGGACATTGCGGGGCCCACAGAGGATGCAGAAACTGACTTCTGCGCTTGTGTAGGGTCTTCTGCGCTTGTGTCATGTCTTCTGCGCTTGTGTGAGGTCTTCTACACTTGTGTAATGTCTTCTGTGCTTGTGTAAGGGTACACAAGCGCAAGAGTTAAGACACAAGCGCAAGAGTCAAGACACAAGCGCAAGAGTCAAGACACAAGCGCAATTGTGCATGTAAGAATCAATTTAGGTTCAAAACTGTATGCAAAGGACCTGAAAAGGGGGGACAAGGGTAGGATAGGTCAGAATAGATGAAAAAAACCTTGATTTGAACATGAAACAAGGAAATGCAACCCGTAGGAGCAAACCCTAAAACTGACAAAAATATGCCCCAATTGTGATGCAGAGTCGACAGTATCCGTTGATCACGCGGGAGAATCGACCAGACTGCTTCATGCTACGACACAGACTTAGGAGCACAGAGAGAGATACTTTAGCAGGACTTGAGACATGGCAGGGATGAGGAAGATAGAGGGAGAACCCAATGGCAGAGGCACGTGCTCCTTATGACAGACAGTGGACATTATGTAGTTTGACATTATATAGTCAGCCTGCGGGCCATACTTAGGACAGATAGTCTAATTTTGTACTCCGATATTATTTTGACATATGATATGATATGCATTGATATGATGGGATGCAATATGTTATGACATATGTTATTTTCCATGTATGGATGACTTATGCACTGTTGATGTACCATTGTGGAACATATATGGATGCATTTTTTGTTTATGTGCTTTTGATGCATTGATAGTATGAAATGGATAAAATGCCTGATATGATGCTTGATATAATGCAAATGTACTAACCAAATGGATGCAGGATGTAGTATATGTGTGCGGGGAAATCAGAGCACTAGACCGAACTGACTATCCAAACTGATGGAAGAAGTGTTAGTAAGAAGAAAATGAGACAGAAGACAGTTAAAGATGAAGAAAACTTGCTTTCAGTAATGCACTTTGTAGGTGAGAACCTTTATTTTTTATGTAGCAAAATGGATGCGTAGCATCATGGCATTGAAGGCCAGAGCTGAAATGCAACCCTTTTTGCAAAAGACAGACACATCATAGACAAGCAACACTCACAATCAAAAAAAAGGACCATGATCCATCCCGGTCACTTTAAATCACTCAGTAACATCATTGAGCAACATAGGAACATGATCGAAGCCAAAGATAAATCAATAAAAAGAATAAGACACACAAATTCAAGCTAATCAAACAAACATCTTGATCTTCATTGTCAAAAGTTGAAAGTGCTGATAGGACGATCATGCTGTCTGGTTTCAAGACATGCGGTACCCCGTCTAAGACAGGACACAGTCTGGTTTCGAGTATGCCACACCCTGTATAAGACCCATGATAATAGGAACAAGGACAAATGATATTGATGGTAACGTTCGATTGATATGACAATTTTTGATCAGGTTGAATGTTTGGTTTGGATTGAAAAAGTTCATCTGGTTAAAGCATGATTTCATTAAAGCACAGCGTTGGATTGATTGTCGTTGGATGTAAGCTCAGCGATTTGTCTATGCACAAAGGGGATCCTTTATTGCAAAATGCTTGTTTTTGGAGTTTAATGTTTTTGAAATGTTTTTGCGTTCATTTTTTCAGGACTTTTTATGATTTTTTTTTTGTTTTTATTTCAGGACATTTTTCAATTTTTATGATTGTTTTTTCAGGACTTTTTTTGATTTTTTTTTTGAAGATTTTTTTTTTCAGGACATTTTTAAATTTTTATGATCTTTTTTCAAAACATTTTTCAATTTTTATGAGATTTTTTCAAACATTATTTGATTTTTAAGATTTTGCCCCCAGTGTCTAGCAAGGTAGGGAATATGATAGGTGAATAAATAGGCTTGCTGAAATGATAGTGGATAGAGGGAAGACAAAGGCCTTTTATTATGGAGACAATACAGATGCAATTTTCAAGGGCTATGGCGTGATGGGACAAGAGACTGGATATGACAATGTAAAGTAGGAACATGGCATGAGGGACATGTCAAGAGGTTTTTGAAACCATGTTTAAATTTTGCATCCTTATGTCAGATCAAGATCAAGGAATGAAAAAGAGTGTATGGATAGTGATAAGATATAGATAGGATAAGCAAGACCAAGAATGGATAAGGGACATGGACTGAAGGTCGGGATAGGCTAAGGGATAGTGGCAGAAAGTTGCAATAAGCTAGGGAATATGGATGAAAGGTTGTAATAAGCAAATGGATAAATGACCAAAAGCTATGATGGACTAAAAGCTGCAAAAAAGATGCATGATGCTCATGACGATCCTCAGCCTTGTCAAGATCAAAGGTGGAAAGAGGAAATGGACATGAGGGACAATAGGATATGAAGGGTAATGACATGGTATGATAAGATAATGAAGGGCGATAGGATATGAAGGAGGAAACCTGCCCCCAAGTGTGGTGTGCAAGAAGTTCATAAATTACGCATGACGCCTGTTTGCCAGGTTTTCATCACGGTACTTGCCCAAGGCGCCTGTTTGCCAGGTTTTCACCAGTGGACGAATTTTTTTTTTTTCATTGTTGGTAAAGGGGGAGAAGTGTACTGGTATTTAAATTTTGATGCATACTATGTATACTTTCATGTTATTTCTGTTAAGGAGTAGTATACATTGTATTTTCTGTAAAAGGGATAGTGTATATGCTTAGGGGGAGTAATTTTGATTATGGCATATTTTTGTTGTAAAACACTTAGATGTCAAAATTTTCCTAAGTGTTGCAATCAATGCCAAAGGGGGAGATTGTTGGAATTTTTTATGATTGATGTCGTGATTGTCATTGATGGACACACACTTGATTTGAGATTACTTTTTGTATGTATGAGTTAAAGCTCAACTGGTATTTGTTCCAACCGGTATGATGTATTATAGTCTTTAGACTATCGGTGTTTTGCAGAAAGTGTTTACCAGTCTGAAGCGATATGAAGACCCCAAGTGGTTCGAGGATCTCAAGCGGTATGAAGGAACGAAGCGGCACAACTCATATTTCCCAGTCTTCATTTTGTCAAACCGGCAACCGGTATTTTGCTTAAACCAGTATTTTGTTTGAACTAGTAATACTCTGTGATGTGTTACCAACTGACATTTTGTGATGATTACCATCCACTGAATGTTTGACGGTACCGACAATCTGGCGGTGCTTTTTGTGTCGTGTTACCAAATATGTCTAGATTCACTGAACCTAGGAAATTGTATTGTAATCCTATTGGACCGACATGAAATCAGATTCCTTTATAAGGACATCATGTCTAGGGTTTTAGGTGGTTGCTAGGGTTTAAGATGGTTGATGAGTTTTTTTAAGTGAGATTATAGAAGAGAAGTTCATGTCTGTGAGAGAAGGTAGAGTGTGAATGTGTTGAAGACTGAAGTAATACTGGAATGCATTAGGAACGAGCTATCAAGGATCTAACTAAGCAATCTGTGCTATTTGCTAGATCACTCACTTGTTGATTACTCACATCTTCAACAAGTCTGAAGCCCTTAACCGGGTAGGCCCAAAAAGCCTTTTGTAAATCCTCTAACAAGGTGGTTCACATATGTGGATCTAAAATCCTCTAGCAAGGTAATCTTTAATCGAACTTATCTTCTAACAGAGATTGAGATTCCTAACAGGATCTGTTCTGGTAAAGAACATTGTATGACCTTAACCGGTCTGGTTCCTATTTTGCAGATAGTTACTTGTGAGTTTCATCTCATTGTGGTTTTTCCCATTTGGGTTTCCATGTCAAAATCTCTTGTGTTATGGTGATTGTGCTTCTGTGGGTGAATGCATTATTTGGTATTTGGTTTACATGTGTGCTAACCGGTTTGTTTGCTAAACTGTTTTACTGGTTTACTATTAGACGAGTAAAGTGTTTAAGTACAACACAATTTTTGGCATACTAATTCACCCCCCCCTCTTAGTATTCATCATAAAAAACATTGGTTTAAGGTTTAATCGACAGAGCTTTCACTAAGAAATCTTGACAGGATACATAAGTGGTGTTGGTGCGGCTTCTAGATGGATTTCAGGATGTTGAAGATGTTCTTTGATCGTGCTTCAACTGCTTGAAGATATTGATTTGGCGTGGTGGACCGAAAATAGGTCCGGTGCCTATCTAGGTTATGGACCGGTATCATGTTAATGTGTACTCTACACGTTATCGGGATGTGTCAGGATGTTCTATGGATTGGTTATTGTTGTTTTGGTCTTAAGACGACATGGCATATCATTGTAATATGGATTTAAGTAATGATCTTATAGAAATATCTTTTAGGTGGCTAACCTAATTGGTTTAGGTCTTAGGGTTGGTATAAAATCATGTAAGATCTCATTGTAGATCATGGTATGGAAATGGGGATTAAGTGTCGTGGTCTTGGAATGCAATATCATTTGCGAAGGAGATTTGGTCAATCATACGTGATCGAATTAGGATTAAGGAGAAGGTCAAAGGCCTCCGGTATTGAGCTTAATCGGGACTGTAATCAGGCATGGTAGATGCTATCTCTGGTAGTTCATTATTTTGGATTGTTGTCCATTTATCTTGAGGTGGTTATAACCTCTCTGTAGTCAGTGAGATTCTTTTGTAATGAGTAGTACGCTCTAGGCAGTGTGCCTTCCTGCATGTGCAAGCCCCTCATTGTAGCACATACTTTCTGCATAAGTATCATCTGACTGTGGGTAGGCTTCCCACCATGGTTTTTCCCTTTCTGATTTTTCCACATACAAATCATGGTGTTATGTGGTATGGTTGCATTGTGTTGATTACCTATTTTATTATTAAGTTGTATTGTTTACCAATATCTGTTCCTACTGACATTTGTTTCTTCTTTACCGGTACTTAATTTGTTTTAAGGTTTTTAAGTGGATTAAATGATATAATCTATTAACAACTGATTCACCCCCCTTCCTCTCAGTTGTTCACCGGTTATCCTAACAATTGGTATTAGAGATTTGGTCCTCTTTTGCAGAAGCTTAACCACTTGAGGTAGATCCTATGGCAGCTAACACTTCAAATCCACCGACAACTATTTTCAGAAGATAAATCCCTAAGCTTGATGGAACAAATTATGGGATATGGAAAATTCGAATGGAGACTCATCTTAGATGTCTTGGTAAGGACTTTTGGGAGACCACTGAGAAAGGATACACACCTTATGATTCAGCATCTGGCAATCCTGCTCTTGTAGACTTGGACAAGAATATTGAAAATGATTGCAGAGTTAGAGAAGCCCTCTTGTGTGCACTTACTGATCACCAAATCATGGGATTGACTGATAAATCATTGGCAAAGGTTATGTGGGATAAATTGCAAACTCTGAATAAAAGTGATCCTACTGTCAAAATTGCTAAACTTGATGGTTACCAGGTAAGATATGAAAACTTGAAGATGGAAGATAATGAAAGAATTGTTGTGTTTATGGAAAGAGTCAATGAGATTGTTATGGGAATACAATGTTGTGGAGGATTTATGAGTGAAGATGAAATAGTTTCCAAAGTCTTGAGAGCCATTCCACCGACTTACAAGATGAAGGCAACTGCAATTAATGAGCTGAGAACAATGGCTAACTCTTCAGTTAATAGAGACATTCTGATTCGAAAATTATCTGCTTTTGAACTTGAAGAATTTGGATCTTCTGGAGCTGTAAAGTCTGATCCTTCTTTTCACGCATCATCATCATCATCTACCGGAAAAAGTGATTGGAAAGTCCTATATGCAAAAGAATTGGAAGACATGAGGAAAGAAGATGAAGATTTTGAGCAACTTGAAGCCTTATTTGCTAGAAGAGTACCTAAAGGACTGACATGAAGTAAGTATGAAGGAAAAGCACCTTTTAAATGTTTTGCATGTAATAAGATTTGTCATTTTGCATCTAGATGCCCTGAAAGGAATGCAAGATTTGAGGAAAGAGTTAAGAAATCATTTAATCCTAACCAGAACAGATACAGATTCAAGAAAAGTAAACAATGCTATATAGCGGATGAGGAAGGAGTAAGTGATGACTCTGGGGATGAACCTGATGAATACTAAGAGGGGGGGCTGAATTAGTATGCCAAAAATTACTACACTAAAGCACTTACATAGTCTAAAGGTAAACCGGTAAAGTAGTCTAACAGTCAGATCGGTTACCACACATGCAAACCAAAACGCGAATAAAGCATTCACCCACAAAAGCAATACAACCATAACACAAGATATTTGATGTGGAAACCCAACTGGGAAAAAGCACGGTGGGATGGAACTCACAAGTCACTATCTGCAGAATAGAAACCAGACCGGTTAAGGTCTTACAATGTTCTTCACCATAACAGATCCTGTTAGGAATCTCAATCTTTGTTAGGAGATAAGTCCGATTAAAGACTACCTTTTTAGAGGATTTTTAGATTCACATGTGTGAACCACCTTGTTAGAGGATTTTATGAAGGCTTTGAGGCCTACCTGGTTAAGGGCTACAGACTTGTCAAAGATGTGAGTAATCAACAAGTGTTTGATCTATCTAATAGCACAAACTGCTTGGTTAGATCCAGTATTGCTCACAGCTAATGCATTCCAACATTACTTTAGTCTTATCTCTCTCTCTCACAGTTACAACTTGATCTTCTCAGATAAGATCGTTCTCAACTTCCACCTTAAACCCTAGCATGACATTAACCCTTTCAACAACAACTTAAAACCCTAAACATGATGTCCTTTTAAAGGAATCTGATTTCATGTCGGTCCAATAGGATTACATTACAATTTCCTAGGTTCAATGAATCTAGACATACTTAGTAACATGACACAAAAAGCATCGTCAATGTGTCGGCACCGTCAAAAAATCGGTGGATTGGTAACTCATCACAAAATGTTGGTTGGTAACTCTTCACAGAGTATTACCGGTTCATACAAAATACCGGTTGCTGGTTTGACAAAAAAATGAAAACTGGTAAGAATGTGTTGTGCCACTTTGCTCCCTCGTACCGCTTGTGATCTATGAACCGCTTGGGGTCGACATGCCGCTTCAGACTGGGAAACACATTCTGCAAAATCACCACTAGTCTAAAGACTAGTATACAACATACTGGTTGGAACAAATACTGGTTGAGCATGAGCTCATACATATAAAGGGGATCTCAATACAAGTGTGTGTCCATCAATGACAATCACAACATAAACAACAAAAATGCCAACAATCTCCCCCTTTGGCATTGATGGCAAGACTTAGGAAAATAAAATTTTGACATCTAAGTGTTTTACAACAAAAAATTGCCATTAACAAAATTGCTCCCCCTAAGCATATACACTATCCCTTAATCAACACAGTGTATAGCAATTTTGCATACAGAGCATAATCATCAGAGCATATAGTATATATCACAACATATATCAAAATTTCAAAACAGATACTTCTCCCCCTGTGTCAGAAGATCAAAATTTTAAAACCAAAAACCAGATATACTTCTCCCCCTTTGCCAACAATGACAAAGTACCGCTGAAAAACCCTGTTTCCATATATATATATATAAATTTTATGACAATAATGAATAATACTTGTCAAAAACCGATTTATAGTCCTGCAAAAATTGTTTCATGGATAGGGACCAGGACTCAAGTAGGGAGGTTGCCACTTCCTTCTCTGTCTGCATTTGGGATACCTGTTCCTCCATGGCATCTATTGTGCTCAGTTCCCGTGTGACTGTCAGGGCATCCAGGTTCAGATAACACTTCTGAAGAATTTGCAGTCGTGGAGGTAATACCAGTTGAAGCTCCTGCAAATCCCTAGACTGTGTGCTGATCTCTTGCTCCATCTTAGCTGACTGGACCTAGAATCGGTGAACGGTTTTCCCATATGCTGCAAAGGAATCATAAGGAGTCTTGAATGTGCTCAAGAAGGGCCGTAAGTCCGTTTGAAGCTGTTGCTTCTTGGCTAGCACATCATCACAGAATAGATGAGGTTGACAGATTTTGCTGAGTAGCAAGTTTCCCTCATCCAAGGCATTCCTTATGTCCTTTTGATCTTTCAGCAGTTAAGTCCTAAGCTCATTCAACTTCTTCACTAGAGCAACATTAAGAGCCTTTTGGTGCTCTTTCTTTACATTGGCCTCTGCTACTTCTTCTAGACTCTGCACCTAATCATCCACTATAGTACACATAAGTTTGAGTTGTGCTAGTGATGATTCAGTGTCAGGAAGATTGGTATCGGGGATTAAACCGGTAAGTGTGTCTACAACCGCCTGAATAATATCTTGTTCCCTTTTCCTGTGAATGCCTTCAAGGTGCTCTTGGGCAACCTTGATGCTCTGCATAAGCTCAGACTCACTTGCAGATTGGAGATCAATGGGGCTTGAGATAGCAGCTGGTTTGGCTTGGCTACCGGTTGCCTTAGGAGTTTCCATCTGTGTGCTCTTCATCACTTCAATTTTCTTGTCTGCTTCTTCCTTCTTTTTCCTCTCCTTTTCTTCTTTCTCTTTCTCTTCTCTCTTTTTCTTCTCTTCCTCTTCCATCTTCTTCTTATCTTCTTCTTCTTTTTGCTTCTGCTCTGCTTTTGCCTTCTTCTTTGCTTCCTCTTCCTTCTTCTTCTGTGCTTCTTCTTCCTTCTTCTTTTGTTCTTCCTCTTCCTTCTTCTTCTTCTCTTTAGCTTCCTTCTTCTTCTGTTCTTCCTCTTCCTTCTTTTTCTTCTCTTCTTATTCCTTCTTCTTCTTCTCTTCTTCTTCCTTCTTTCTCTTTTCTTCCTTATCCTCTTCTTCTTTCTTTTTCCTATCATCTTTTTGCTTCTTCTTTTCTTCATCTTTTTGTTTCTCCTCTTCCTCCTTTCTCTTCTCTTCCTCTTTCTTCTGTTTCTCATCTTCATCCCTCTTCTTTTTCTCTTCATGTTCCTTTGCCGCTTGCTGTGTGTCCTCAGCTTGTTCACCACCGTGATCGGCTTGTTGCCCCTGTTCAGTTCCCTCAAAAGGTATGTCCTGAGTGACATCTTCTATATCCAAGACATCGACATCGATAGTGTCGATTGGTTCTTCCACCAGGTTACCTTCCTCATCAAAAACCTCATCCGGTTTGGAAATAACCGGTTCCTTTTTTGCTTGGAGGTTGGCCATTCGTGCTTTGTGAGAGATGATAGCATGAGCCATATGCTGATGTGTATCTTTTTCAACATCATCAACTCTCCCCTCCAAAAACAAGAGTCTTCTTCTCCTTGTGAAGAAGAGACCTTTATTTTGATCCAGGGCATCAAATAATTCTGAATTTGAGAGTTCAGGGAAGTACTGTGCAAAGACTTTCTCCCTAATCTCCCGTTCCTTTTCAATGGCAATGCACCATTTATTATCTAATGCTTTAAATAATGAGTCCGGTGTCTGAGATTTAATCTTTGATGGTGACCAATCATTTTTACATAAATAAAGAATGATTTCCTGTAGTACTTCATCTTTTTCCTCACTATTAAATTCATCATAATATTCTATTAAATCATGAAGTAACTTTCTCCTAATATTTTTTACTATTCTTTGACAATGTGTCAAAGGTTTGTATGAGGAGATGTCTATATTTACCGGTGCGGATGCTACCGGTTCATTCTTCTTCATCGTCTTTGTCTGTCTTGCCTTTTTTGGCTATTCATCAGACTCGGTTTCTTCGGAGTCCGGTTCATTTTCCTTAGTCTTCCTCTTTCTTTCGAGGACCTTTGCCGGTGTTACCTCTGGTTTCTTCTTTGCTGGTGACCGCTTGGTCACTCTTGGAGTTGCAGTGGTAGCCAGTGTCAATGTTGCAAGCACTGCCTTAGCTTTCTTAGCTGTTAGTTCTTTTCCCTTCTTCACCGATGGTTCTTCAACCGGTGCAATCCTCTCCAAGTAGGTTTCGGTCCTCTTAGCCTTTGGATCAAGAGGCGAGGCAATAAGGGTTGAGGCATACCCTTCTAGCATGTCAAACATAACTTCATAGCCCATAGGCTCCACTTCCTCCATTCTAGGCTCAACAGCCTCCATTAAACATTTGTCCACCTGAATAGTGAAACAGATGTCATCTTCGTATTTCTTCACTATGTCACCTGTGATTCTTACCCTCTGACTCATCTTTCTTCTAAACTCATCAAAATATTTTTTCAGTACCTCAGGGTAGCCGGTTCCAATGGCTTGTACACTTTCCTTTATTTGCTTGGTTACCGGTTGGTCAGGGGACCACTGGACATCTCCTACACCCAGAAAGTAGCCTTGGAAATAAAAGAACAACCCTACCAGTAGTTGTCCAAACTTAAACCTTAGTGAGTTGTCCTGTTTGATTGCCTTAAGATTTAACAGGAGTTGCCTCTGCATACCGGTGCATAAGTCAAAAGATGCATCCTCTTTATCATTCGGTAAGCGGCATTTACTACTGCAGCAGATACAAAATTAATCATGCTAGCTGAAAATGTTTTGTATCCTATCACCATGCAGGCGTATTTCACCAGATCATCCTTGATAGGATTGACTGTCATACCCCATGAATCACTTGTTGAACTGGTGAGCTTGGTCATTTTCGTTTTGCTCACTTTTCTCAGGGCTGGCACTTCCCCTGTGTTGCAGAAACCGGTGACTGCATGAATTGCTTGAGGCATGATATCATGCGTCCTCTCTAGGTACATCTTGTCACCATGGACTCTGCTTAAAATAATTCTGATATGATCCTCCGTGAAATCTTCCAAAAAATATACTGCGTTGTGGAATTTCTTCTTCTCTATGACACTAAATTCCGGTTTGATCTTTTTGTCCTTGCCGCAAAATAGACCTAACTAAGTGTGAATGGCTAAAGACCCTAGGTCTTCTATTTTGCAATCAATATAATCAGAAATTCCTTCTTCGACTATGAGTCCAGCCGAAAACTGTGACAAAGCATTATATTTAGACTTCCTCTGAATAAAACTTTCCGACTCAATTGATGTACTCGAACTGGTATGTGATGCAGAAGCCATTGAAGAGTATTTCAAGAACACAAAAAATACCTTTCAGATGCAAATTTAGGGCTTCCTGATTCTGCTTCACTTCACTCTCCGTTGGATGCCAAATCACCGCTTTGTGTTCTCCACTACCGCTTGCAAACTGGATTTGAATCTCTTTCAAGGTTATCCAATTTCTTGAAATCTAAGCTCAAATCGCCTTTTCTTCGCTCTGCACTTGAAAAATTTTCTTCGCTCAAAAACAGATAGTGAGAAATGATTTGAAAAATGCATTTATACATGTCTCTCACCTACCATCATTAATGCTCCTCTATTAGGGCGTAAACCCTAATTTGCCTTTTTATCGTTTCTGGTCTTCTGCCAAGTGACAGGTATCGCATACCAGTTAAGGTCTTTTACCGATGTCAATTGGGGGTTCCAAAACATTTCACCATTTGCTCCCCCTAAGCCTTTAAGGCTTAGTTTGTCGGTTCCGATATTTCCACACTAGGTGTAGAAACCGGTTCCTCTTCCGACATTATTGGTTTCTTCTTCCATGTTTTCTTCATGTCCCCTTAAACTTTTTCAACATCTATTTCTCCTTCCTGAGTGACTGGTATATCATCAGATATACTTTTTCTGCTTCTGCAGAATCTTGCAATGTGACCCGGTTTGTTGCAGTGATAGCAAACAAGTCCAGGTGCTCTCCAAGGTCCATTGTACATGTTTCCATTTTTCCTTTTACATGTTGCAGCAGTGTGACCATGACCATGATAGATCATACAACTTTCTCTCCATCCAGTTGCCGCTTGATGACCACCGCTTCTTGACTAATGATTGAAGACATTAAACCGGTTGTGGTTCCGGTTCATAAAAGGTTCAGGACTAGTTCCTTGGGTCATCTGAGGATATCTTCCAGTGTTATCCATTACAGACCTGTATTCAAATGCTCTATGCCCAAACTTGTTGCATGCATAACAATGACCATTGAACTTATTAGATCTAGGTACATTGTTGATAAAATAAGGAAAATTATTGTAGGCTTTGCTCCTACATACATTGGCAGTGTGTCCTTCTTTAAGACAGTTAAAGCAAACAGGTTTGAATTTTTGCTTACCTTTTCCTTTGAGTGTTGGTTGCTTCTTTGATGCTTCAGCATTTGTTCCTGAGGATTCTCCTTCCTCATGTCCAGAAAAACCAAGACCATTGGTATTCTTTGCCGGTCTAGATGACTCAAGCTTTTGCTCTAGCTTGACAGTACTTTTGCCAAACTTAGCAAGTATTTCCTTTGACTCAAAGAGTTCTTTGGAAATAGCAGTGTTTGTCTCCATTAGACTTGCATTTTCAGAGATGGTAATGTTCAGTTCTCCTTGCATGTCTTCCTTTTCCATTCTGCTCTCATGAAGGCGAGCAGTCAGTGCACTAATCTCTTGTTTCAACTTAGAGATCTCATGATCTTTGTCCTTTATCTGATCTTCAGCTTTTCTCTGGTTCTCAAGCTCCTGACTAAACCGAATAGTCAGTCCTTCCAACTCCTTTCTCAAATTGGAGTTTGAATCATTCAACTTATTTACTTCAACAATCATGGCTTCCATGTTAGCTTCATCTTCAGAACTGCTTTCAGATAGTTCCATCAGCTTCTCTGCATGTTCTCTCCTTTTTGCTTGAGATGCCTTGTATTTGACCATAAGATCATCATAGGCTTGCTTAGACTTAGTGAGCCATTGAGTAAGTTCCCTCATGGTGTATTCCCCCATATCTCTTTCCAAGTGGTTAAACTTATAGAAAGGTAGGCTCTGATACCAATTGATGAATACTAAGAGGGGGGGTGAATTAGTATGCCAAAAATTACTGCACTAAAGCACTTACACAGTCTAAAGGTAAACCGGTAAAGCAGTCTAACAGTCAGACCGGTTACCACACATGCAAACCAAAATTCGAATAAAGCATTCACCCACAAAAGCAATACAACCATAACACAAGATATTTGACGTGGAAACCCAACTGGGAAAAACCACAGTGAGATGGAACTCACAAGTCACTATCCGCAGAATAGAAACTAGGCCGGTTAAGGTCTTACAATGCTCTTCACTAGAACAGATCTTGTTAGGAATCTCAATCTCTGTTAGGAGATAAGTCCGATTAAAGACTACCTTGTTAGAGGATTTTTAGATTCACATGTGTGAACCACCTTGTTAGAGGATTTTATGAAGGCTTTGAGGCCTACCTGGTTAAGGGCTACAGACTTGTCAAAGATGTGAGTAATCAACAAGTGTTTGATCTATCTAATAGCACAAACTGCTTGGTTAGATCCAATATTGCTCACAGCTAATGCATTCCAGCATTACTTTAGTCTTATCTCTCTCTCTCATAGTTACAACTTGATCTTCTCAGATAAGATCGTTCTCAACTTCCACCTTAAACCCTAGCATGACATTAACCCTTTCAACAACAACTTAAAACCCTAAACATGATGTCCTTTTAAAGGAATCTGATTTCATGTCGGTCCAATAGGATTACATTACAATTTCCTAGGTTCAATGAATCTAGACATACTTAGTAACATGACACAAAAAGCATCGTCAATGTGTTGGCACCGTCAAAAAATCGGTGGATTGGTAACTCATCACAAAATGTCGGTTGGTAACTCTTCACAGAGTATTACCGGTTCATACAAAATACTGGTTGTTGGTTTGAAAAAAAATGAAGACTGGTAAGAATGTGTTGTGCCACTTTTCTCCCTCGTACTGCTTGTGATCTACGAACCGCTTGGGGTCGACATGCCGCTTCAGACTGGGAAACACATTCTGCAAAATCACCACTAGTCTAAAGACTAGTATACAACATACCGGTTGGAACAAATACCAGTTGAGCATGAGCTCATACATATAAAGCGGATCTCAATACAAGTGTGTGTCCATCAATGACAATCACAACATAAACAACGAAAATGCCAACAGGACCAACAGAAGACTCTGCTAGTGGATCCGACAATGGAAAGGAATGGATGTTCTATGCTTTAAAGGAAGATGAACTAGAGCTAGCTATCATAAATGAAGAAAAGGCCTTGGTAGAAAAAGTTGAAGATAAGGATGAATGGGTAATTGATAGTGAATGCTCACATCATATGACTAGAGATAAAAGAAAATTTATGTCCCTGCAAGAATACAATGGTGGTCAAGTCAGGTTTGGAGATGACAAATCATGTATGATCAAAGGTAGAGGTATTATTTCTCTGGATGGCAAGCATAATACTGATAATGTCTATTATGTAGAAGGTTTAAATAATAATATTTTGAGTGTTGGTCAATTGGTGGACAAGGGTTTCCAAATTCAGTTTAAAGATAAAAAATGCAAAGTCATTAACAAGATTGGTTTGTAGATTGCAACCAGTATTCAGACCGAAGGTATTATCTTTCACTTGAACACTGGTAATAAGAGATGTTTGATTTATGATGTTGATGAGAGTTGGTTATGGCATAAGAGGTTGTGTCATGTTCAATTTGATTGTATTGTTAAGATCAGTTCAACTAAGGTAGTTAGAGATATACCTAAGATTATGAAGCCTCATAATTCAGTATGTAAGGAATGTCAATTGGGAAAGCAAGTTAGAACTTATTTTAAGAGCGTACATGATAAATCTAATGATGTACTTGATTTGATTCACATTGACTTATGTGGTCTAGCAAGGACTAGAAGCTTTCAAGGTGATAAGTATTTCATGCTTATTATTGATGACTATTCTAGGATAATGTGGGTGAATTTTCTAAGGGAGAAGTTTGAAGCCCTTGAGAAATTCAAGATCTTTAAAGCAAATGTTGAAACAAAAACTAGATTGAAAATCAAATGTCTAAGATTAGATCAAGGATGTGAGTTCACTTCTCATGAATTTAACAGTTACTATGAGATAAATGGAATTAGGAGACAATTATCTACACCTCGAACTCCTCAGAAGAATGGAGTAGTGGAAAGAAAGAACATAACCATTTTGGATGCAACAAGATCTATAATGATGGAAGCCAAATTGCCTCACATCTACTGCAGAGAAGCAGTGAGTACAACAGTCTACACATTCAACAGAGTTCACATCAAAGGTGAAACCAGTAAGACCCCTTATGAATTATGGTTTGGTCATACACCTACTATTAAATATTTTAGAATTTTTGGAAGTAAATGCTATATCAAAAGAGATGATTCAATTGGAAATTTTGATCCTAGATGTGATGAAGGGATATTTATTGGTTATTCAATTCAAAGAAAAGCATATATATGTTATAACAAAAGATTGCAGAAAATTGTGGAGAGTGCTAATGTGAAAGTGGATGAGCAATACATAAATCAATCTATATCATATGACAGGGAATCGGTAGTGAAAATGATCATAACTGAACTGACAATGCCTCAACCGGTACATGAAACTGAGACAGTTACATCGACACAATCAAAAAATTCAACTATGACTGATGATCAGAGCAGTTAACTTGAAGTTCAGAAGACACCAAGGTATGTAAGATTAAATCATTCTGAAGATCAAATCATTGGAGATATGAACAAAGGACTTATGACAAGAAGAAGACTTGCAAATGAAGAGGTATATCTTATTTATCAAATTGAATCGACATCTTTTATTGAAGCTTGTAAAGATAAACTTTGGCTAAAAGCTATGGAAGATGAATTAGATCGGATAGGGAAGAATGAAACTTAAACTTTAGTTCCCCGGCCTAAAAATAAGAATGTTATTGGAACTAAATGGGTTTTTAGGAATAATTTGAATGAGGATGGTCAAGTTGTAAGAAACAAGGCTAGATTGGTTTGTAAAGGATATTTTCAAATGGAAGGAATTGATTATGGTGAGACATTTGCACCTGTAGCTAGAATTAAAGTTGTTCGACTATTTCTTGCCTATGCAGCCTATAAGAACTATAAGGTTTATCAAATGGATGTTAAATGTGCATTTTTGAATGTTGAACTTGAGGAAGAAGTATACATTGAGCAACCTGATGTATTTTCACTGACAGATGATAAAGATATGGTTTGCAAATTGAAGAAAGCTTTATATGGATTGAAACAAGCTCCTAGAGCTTGGTATGTAAGGTTGGATAAATATCTTTTGAAGCTTGGTTTTACTAAAGGCAGCGCTGATAGTAATTTATATTATAAGATCACTAATGATGATATTCTGATTATTGAAGTATTTTTGATGATATTATTTTTTGAGGAGAAGATAAGTTGTGCATGGAATTTGATAACAACATGAAGAATGAATTTGAAATGTCCATGATTGGTGAGATGAAATTTTTCTTAGGTTTACAGATTACTCAAACTGACAAAGGCATTTTTATTTGTCAAACTAAGTATCTGAGGGAATTGTTGAAGAAGTTTGGTATGGATAATTCCAAACCGGTAAGTACTCCTATGGTGACAAGTGAGAAATTATCTATCAAGGATACTTCTACACTGATAAATCCGACAAGGTATAAGTCTATGATTGGTAGTCTATTATATTTAACTCAGACTAGACCAAATATTATGAATGCAGTAAGTATTGTTTCAAGATATCAAAGTAATCCTAAAGAAAATTATGAATGTGCAGTAAAGAGGATATTCCAGTATTTGCAAGGAACAACAGAATATGGCTCATGGTATTCTAAAAATGATGATTTCACTTTATGTTCATATACTGACTCAGATTGGGCAGGAGATACTGATGACATGAAGAGAATTTCTAGTGGAGATTTCTTTCTTGGAAAGAAACTGGTTTCATGGATCAGCAAAAAACATTAATGCATTTCTTTATCTACTACAGAAGCTGAGTATGTTGCAGCAGCAACTAATTGCACTCAAGTATTGTGGATGAGGCAAATGTTGAAGGATATCAAGGTAAATTATAGTGAACCAGTAGTTATCTACTGTGATAACTCTGCAGCTATTGACATGTCTAAAAATCCGATATTTCACTCTAAGACTAAGCATATATCAATAAAGTATAACTTTCTAAAGGACAAGGTAGAAGGAAAGGAAGTCAAATTGGTTTATGTGAACACTAAAGAACAGATTGCAGATATGTTCACTAAACCGTTGTCTAAGGAATCATTTGAGTATTTGAGAGATAGGTTAGGGGTTTCTGCCCCTTCGACAGAGACTTGATTGATGCAGTTTGTCATCAGTCTGGCATGCATTATTAGAGATATTATTCATTATGGCACTGATGAGTGGTGCTACTACTCAAGGGGAGTAGTTAGCTTTGAGATTTAGAGGTTTATATTCTTGCTTTGATTTTTTTGTGAGATTTATGGCATTGATGTCAAAGGGAGAGAGATAGTGATGTGAAAAATAAATTCAGATTTTTACAGAGATATCATTCAAAGGGGGCGAGTTATTGATATTCAGGAGATTGTTGGTTGTCTTCCATAGGGAAAGACTTGTTTGGCATTTTTTTGGGTACTTAGATGTTTTTCATCTAGTGTTACCATCAATACCAAAGGGGGAGATTGTTGGCATTATGGATGAATTTATTATGTGTTGCATTGATGTCAACACTAGCTATTATGGTTGGTTACCGATAGACAGGTTTTGGTTACCGGTAGAAGATCTAGTGTTATCGACATAAGAGACTATCTGTTGGACACTTCTGACATGTCTAGTTCAATGGAGTATGTTTGATTTCATGTGTTACATATTTCTGGAGCATGTTTTGGTTAGTTGGTATTGACTTGGTAATTGGATTCTATCACACACTCTTGTAAACCCTTACCAACATTGGTTTAAGGTTTAACCGATAGAGCTTTCACTAAGAAATCTTGATAGGATGCATAAGTGGTGTTGGTGTGGCTTCTAGATGGATCTCAGGATGTTGAAGATCTTTGATTGTGCTTCAATTGCTTGAAGACATTGCTTTGGCATGGTGGACCCAGAATAGGTTTGGTGCCTATCTAGGTTATGGATCAGTATCATGTTAACGTGTACTCTACATGTTACTGAGATGTTTCGAGATGTTCTATAGATTGGTTATTGTTGTTTTGGTCTTAGTCTAACATGACATATCATTGTAATATGCATTTATATAATGATCTTATAGAAATATCTTTTAGGTGGCCGACCTAATCGGTTTAGGTCTTAGGGTTGGTATAAAATGATGTAAGATCTAATTGTAGATCATGGTATGGAAATGGGGATTAAGTGTCTTGGTCTTGGCATGCAATATCATATGCAAAGGATATTTGGTTGATCATAGGTGATCGAATTTGGATTAAGGAAGAGGTCAAAGGCCTCTGGTATTGAGCTTAACCGGGACTGTAATCAAGCATGGTAGATGTTATCTCTGGTAATTCATTATTCTAGATTGTTGTCCATTTATCTTGAGGTGGTTATAACCTCTCTGTAGTTAGTGAGATTCTTTTGTAATGAGTAGTACGCTCTAGGCAGTGTGCCTTCTTGCATGTGCAGGCCCCTCATTGTATCACATACTTTCTATAGAAGTATCATCTGACTGTGGGTAGGCTTCCTACCATGGTTTTTCCCTTTTCGGGTTTTCCACGTACAAATCATGGTGCTATGTGGTATGGTTGCATTGTGTTGAATATCTATTTTATTATTAAGTTGTATTGTTTACCGATATCTTTTCCTATTGGCATTTGTTTCTTCTTTATCGGTACTTAATCTGGTTTAAGGTTATTAAGTGGATTAAATGATATAATCTGTTAACAACTGATTCACCCCCCTCTCAGTTGTTCACTAGTTATCCTAACAAATTCAACATGTGCCAGACCCACCTCACGCTTCAGTAGAGTGCTAAATTGACAACTATCATAGTTACAAGAAGAGCAAGCAGTGATCGCAAAGACAACCCTCGATGTACCCCTAGGGAGAAGGCTAATTCTTGGTGAGAACAACAATTTGAAGGAGAGGCCAGATTACAGTTGTCATCCATGAATACCATTTCTAGACAAAGATAGCACACTTGGAAGATACATGCACTACCACACTAAGAGAAGACTCGTTGTTCACCCATTTTTTGCATAAGAGAACTGAGGTTCATGAGCAGTGACTTGCATGTCAACTGCAACCTCCACCATTTTGTAACCAAGTCATAGGTTGTAGTTTCTCCAAAATTATAGAGATTGAAGCACTATAAATTGTAACGAATTAGGCCATTTTGAGGGTTGGAGAATTGATGATTCAAGGCCATTAATTAGGAAATTTATTTCTTTATGCACTTTTAGAAGTTATTTGTTACAATTGAAACACTTTTAGCACTGGTCATTGTTGGTATTTATTCTCCCAAATTAATGCAAGAAAATTGTGGATTGCATGATTGATGCCGGAGCATCCAGGAGGGCAAATGAACAAAGGAGGACACCAAGGACTAAGGAGAGTGATATGACATCACTAGAGGTCAATTGGAATGTTTTGAAGCCTATAATGGCCTATTGTAATGTTGAATTCAATAAATTATGTAAAAATCCTAAAGGTCCTGATAAAGGCCTAAGGACCAAAATGCAATGTAATAGGATGATGGAGTCTAGATAGGTTGGATAGGAGTTTATTGTGATTTAATGATCTTATTATGTCAAAATAAGTTGAATGGGATAGGTTTTAGTTGATTAAAAGTATTAGAAATAAAGTTGAAAATTCAAATTTTGAATTTCAACAACTAGTTCCAGTTTTGGTGGGAAATAAGTTTTAGAGTTGTTTTGACATTTTAATCACTTGGATTAGTTGGAGATTGGTTGGAGTTGGTTGGGGAAGGTCTTATAAAGTCTCTAAAGTAATTTTTGTGTGGTTGGATGATGCTGGTACGGACTTGTACGGACTGTCTCAGAAAATTAATTAAAAAACTCTTTATTTGTTGTCAAATCCTTGTTTTTTCATGCTTTCTTTGCATTGAAAGGCTAAGGGATCATCATTGCTGTACATTGGGGGTTTATTGGTTATTCCTTTGATGTATTGAGTGCATTTTTGAAGTCTTGAAAGTATCATATTTTTATTTATTGCTGACTGTCCCAGAAAAGACAGTGATTTTTTCACTAATTTGTGAATTTCCAAGCATGTAAGGATCCATCCTATGAATGTACAGGTCTGATTCTCATAGGATGGATGCAAAATAACATGTACAATAGTTTACTAACCCATTATTGACAGGAAGGAGTGAAGAGTGCAGGTGTACACCATGAAAGTTGCATGAAAGTTGAAGAAAAGTGACTGGAAATGAGTGAAAATGAAGGCTAGAGTGTAGCAGCAGAGAATCTAATTGAACAAGGGGGGTATTTTATGCATTGAAGTGTCTAGATACACCATTTTAAAGGTTTCTGAACTTTGGTTGAGCCTTGGAAGTGATTGGAAGTGATATTTCTAGAAAGCCCTAGGGAAAAGGGTGATTTAGTGAGGTTTTTGGTGTTTGGGTATCTAGGAGTGCAACCAAGACCTAAGACCTGAAAAATCCTTGGTTTGGGAACATAATAAGAGACTGTACAAAAGGGTTTAATCTGGTGTTAAGTTTTGTTGGTACTTCCTTTGTAAAGTGGGTGGTTTTTAAGGCTAAAAAGGGGCACATTTGAGGACAGCAAAGGGTCCGTCCAAAACAACCTATATTGTTTTTCTGATATGTTGTGTAACATCCAAATGGGTGTCTAAATATGTAATTTTTTTGTCAAGTGTTTTGGGATGATTTGGAGAAAAGTTGAAAATACCCGATTTGGAGGCTACAAGGAATAGAGCCTAGAAGAGCAAGTTTGGTTTATGAGTTTGAGTCTGAGTTTGGGGGTGTGTAGAACCTTGTCTTATGGTGTTTGGGATGTGTTAAGACCAATAGAGGTGTTGGAACAAACCATTTTGATGTTATCCTTGGTTGGGTGTGTTGAGTTGAGTTTGGTTTTGAATCACCTAGCATGTAGAGCATCCTTTGATGTGTCTCCTTTAGTTGATTTAATCCTTAGGGAGAGTCTCAGAGTTGATCTCTCTGCATCAATGATCTACAGAACGTGTCTTCATAATTGGTATCTTCTCTCATTTAATCAACAATTGTATATTTTAGGCTTTATCATCTTATGAATTGTATTGCGCATGTAAATGGTGTATGAGGATTAAGTGGTATTACAATATTGTGATCTTTGATATCTTGTTTTGTTTATATGTATGTTGATGACTCTACATGTTTACTAGAAATGATATTTAATTGTTGTTTTAAGTGTTATTGATAATATTATGTTATGTGATGCACCAATATCGCAAGTTACTTAGTTGTTTATGTTAAGATTTTTGTTTTTTGCTACCATGATCCATCTTTTGATATTTATTTCTTAAGTAAAAACCCAAAAAGAAATATTTGTAGGTTTTGTAACCAACAACCCCTTGATTGCAATAGATTACATGAGCACTAATTTTCCATGCACCATTGTTACCCAGCAAAAGAGACCTTGAGAGGTGAGGGGATTCCGAATTCCTTATCCTTTTGTAGGAGAAACCTTGTTTTACAAAGTTTGCACACTAGGTGTGTCAAAATCCCATCAACAATTAGATGTATGTAAAGAAATATTTTTAGAAAAAATACACCACCAAAGAGATATTGAGCTTTTATTAATTCAGTAGAAAAAAAGTACACAAATGCATTTTCTACACTATTATTTATTATAAAATCATTCTAGTAGTATTGATAGGAAAGGAGTAGTCAAACATGGTTCTAGAAAATATATGATATCCTATTGCATCAATCTCGTGGAACCTAGGAGTTGAAACATAATATATAGACTATGGATACTAGGTATGGATCACATTCCATCTCCTATATATATATATATATATATATATATATATATATATATATATATATATTATAAGAAGAGATAAGGAATGCATATATAGAGAAATATAATGAGAAGTGAATGTATATGATTTGAACTTGGCTAGAAGTATGTAACGAGTTATAAGGATTACATGATGTATTCAATGAATATAAATAATATAAATACTTTCGGATTTCAATATAATGTGTTATGTATGTTCCGATATTTTGTTAAGTGTATAATCTCCTATCTAGATCTAATTCCATGTTCCCTAAGTAATAGGACTAAGTTTGAGGTATTAGACTACAACACTAATAAATTCATTGGGGTTCAAAACTTTGATCTATGTCCCTAGATTTCTTTCTAACATTGGTTTTGTTGTGAGGACCCTAGTTAGGTCTTGTTGAGGACACCAGGGAAATTTTTCAAATTTAAAAAATTATCTTAGATAGAGGAGAAAGGAAGATGATTAAAAGAACATGAAACTCTACAACACTGTTCTCTTCACATCTACCCCATGAGATTGGGTTAAGCACCAAGGGAATGGAGAATCAAAGGGAGAAGAGGTCCAAAAGAGATCCTTTAAAATATGTGAACAGTATAAGAGTTATTAGATTATTGTCACGGAGAATAATAAAGGAGTAGTGTAATCCCCCCAAAAAAACCATGGTAAGAGGAATCAAGAAATATAAGAGAAATCATGGAGTGAATTTCATTAAAAAAAGAAGTGACAATGGCCATCCCAAATAGTGAGGAAGGAAGAAAAAGACAAATTATTGAAAGAGAGCAAAGACATCACAAGAGGATGCAAATTTCAGAAAGGATGAGGTTGGAGTGTGCCAATGTGGGTGTTGTTGAGTCCACCAATGTAGGTGTAGGCATCTAAAAATGGTCAACACTTGCAACATCATACTTTAACTTGTTCACATGACCTTATTTTAGGGTTTTCATGTTTGCTACCATTTCTTCTATGTCACACATTCAATCTTTATAATTTGTTGACATTGTGTCATTCTTCTACATTCTTTTCCTATTCGATTTCAATTCTCTCACATTTGAATTAGGTCTTGTTAATATCAATTTTGATTCTTAAACATTGGTCGTGATCAACCTGTCATATCAATTTGACATCGTTGTAACCCTAACCGATGTCGATTAGGGTTTTGTCTTAATCTCTCATCATTTTTAGTGTCAATAATCTTTGGTCAATCATCAATTGGTTTGGATCATTTTGGATCTTTGTCAATCTTCAATTATTAGTCATCATCAATCTTCAATTATCATTTTTGATCTATTCATCATCAGTCTTTGTCAATTCCTATCAAATCAATCTTCACCAAATCAACCTTTTGTCAATCTTTGATCGATTTGTCATCGATCTCAATCAATCATCAATCTTTGTCAATTTTGGATCAATCAATAATTGATCCTCTATCAATTATATTTTATCAATACAATCTTTTTGTCATCTTTGACCAAATTGTGATTGGTCTTTTCCAATCAATTATCAAGTCTTTGTTATTTGTCTCTTCGATTGCGATCGTCATCATATGTTTATGGCTTTAATTATAACAAAACCTAATAAATTTCTAGTTCATTTGCTAGGGAATTATGATTTAATAATTTAATCATATTAACACTTCCCCTTAGGTTAAATGAGTTTATTCATTTATCCTATGTCACAATTAAACTGATTTATTTAATTGTCCAATTGTCCCTTTTGGTGATTAATTTTCTCCCACCTTTTTATCCCCTAACATTTCCCACTAATTTCTCCACCAATTTGGACTCCTATTTTTAGACTAGCTGATTCGATTGATTACTCTTCTATTATTTCTGATTCGATTAAGGGTGAGTGGAAGGCCCCTACTATTCTAAGGCAGAGGGTATCTTGACCTACTCTTCTATGGGGGTCATGGGCAGTAAGCTATCCAAGACCATTTGGTTGGCGAAGCTAGTGGTTTGCGTGACGGGGCCTGAAAATTGCATAGAAAGTTGTCATAGTATTGTCATAGCCTTTGTCATATCTTGTCCCCCCAATCATACTAATTTCAACTGAAATTGCTTCTTTTGAATCGTTCATGCTAATTTAATATCTACATCAATTTGTCTATAAATTGAGCATTATTCTTCATCATTTTTAACCATGCTTCTAGTATCCTTACGTTGTTGATTTCGCTACCATCTTGCCATTCAAATTGCTTGCAATCATACTTGTCTTGTAGGTGAGATCCACAAACAACATATTTGAAGAAGAAAGAAAAACAATGGAGGAACAATGAAGGAGATTCCAGCATTTTGTTTTGCATTTCAGTTTTAGAATCTTGTCTTTATGCCTTTGTTGAATTTGTTAGGATTTGATTTCATAGCTTATTAGTTTTCCATGGTTAACTAATATTATCTTATGATGCTTTACTTGATTTCCTATCTCACAGTAGGTGCTACTGAGCGAGCCAATATGGGTGATTCTAAGTTCACTAAGGTGAGTGCCACCAAGAATAATAAGAAGAAAGAAAATAAAGAAAAGGATATGAAGACCTTGAAAAGATGAAAAACATGTTGGCATAAGGTAGGAGAACTACTAACTAGTTTGGAGAAGACTGTTGATGACTATGGAGAATCTAGAATATTTTTGTTAGGGGAATGTAGTAGCAAGGAGGCTTCTACCCTACTGCAAATTTCCAAAAAACCTACAAACAATCCAAACTTGTAAAGTATAACAGCCAAACTAGATAACAAATTTACGGAATTCATGAAAGCTTTAGAGAAGGTCTTACCCATAAAAGAAAAATACTTAGAGGAATTAGTTAATAGGAGCATAAGAATATTGAGAAGTGAGGAAATAGAAAAGGAGGAGAAAGTCAAATTAAATTTGGGCGAAATAATAAGTGTGTTAACTAATGAAATGTCACTTACAAACAAAAAGATGAAATGTTATTTTTAAGGGTCACAAACCCCTAATCAAGACCCATCCCATCAACCATATATGAGTGGATAATTTTAGTAGAAGAGATACCCCGATGTGGAAAAGATGGAAAGACAAGAGAGAAGAAAAGAAAATAAAAAAGTTTCTTGGGATGACATACTTGGAAGGGATTACTTTGAAAAATTAATATGAAGAGAGATAAGGGCAAAGAGGAGAAGCCCCAAATAATTTAGATTGTAAAGAAAGAGAAAAAGGATAGCCCACAAATTTGGAAACCTAAACCAAATAAACTACATAAATTGGAAGCATCAATCAAGATAACAATCTCCAACTAAGACACCATCAAAATTGCAGAAAATGTTTTCTTGTTGGAGTTCCTATGGGAAAGTAAATGTATAGAAGAAGATAGATAGAGGCTGGTGTAGTATCCTTTCCCATAGGGAATCCAACAAGTCTTTTTTATTACTTTTGGTAGTGGATCGGATCACTAAATCCAAAAAAAATGTTATTCGTCAAATTTAATATTTTGTGGAGGTGGATAAAGAGCACCCTTATTATTATCCTTATATTCTAAACTATGTGATTGGTGTAAGGAAGTTAAGTAGCGGAACAACTTCATACACTAACCTTGAGAGGAGGGTAATACAAAAACTTTTATAGATCATTACAACAATTACAGAAACTTAATAGAAATAGACACAACAACATGCATACCACAACACAGTGATTTATGTGAGGAAAACCCTTTCGGGAAAAAAACCCCACACTCGAATAGCTGCCCAATATATTATTCAACAATCAACAAAAGATTACAATATACTTGTAGAGAAATATATTCATAGGAGTACCAATAATCAGAGATTCAGAGGTAACTCAATAGCACAAGACTCTTACACACAACCTCTATCTCACACACCTCATATATAGGAGATACAATACAAGAAATTGTCAAATGGTATTACAAAACCATGGGTTAAAACCACCCAATAAAGTGGAGCCGACCTTACTCCTATCTAGATGCCCCATGACATGTCAAAACACACATCAAAATGTGTCCCTCTCTTTTACAACTCATTTATGTGTCTGATGCATTTTCTATTTTCTATTTCAGGAGTACAAACTTCCCAAGGCCATAACTTGTGAATTGTGTGTCCGATTGATGAACTGTTTGAAGTGTTGGAAATCTCACAAAGTGATCTATCAACTTGTAAACCTCTATGCCATTTATTCCCAATTTTCAAGGTTTTGCAAAGCCTCTAAAGTTTTCAAAATTAAATTTAAACCTTTCATCGCACCCCTCCAAAAGGAAAACTTTCATATCTTTAAAACTAGCTATGATCTTGCAACGAAACTTTACCAGAATGCTTATCTATCCAGCTAGAAGCTTTGGGGATAATTTCACATTATTTCATGCTCAAATGAAAATTCACTATAAATAGTAACCTCATGTAAATGCAAGGTTGAGACACCATTTTTCCCAACATTTGGGAGTATCAAATAGTATATAACAATTCTCTAGTGGTTTACCATAGGCACCTCGAAGTTGGGTATGCAATAGCAAGCTGCTCAGAAACGTCTAAGAATAAAAAGATCATGTGATGCCTTTTCATCCTCTTCTTCCCTTAATTAGTAATGGTGAGAAGGGATGTCCCTTTTCAGCTAGAATCCACAATGTAAACAAGTTCCTTCTAAAATTAACATCAAAGGATGGATGTAATGAGAAGAAATTTGAAGAAAGTAGGGGTTTGGGGAATACCTAGAAGATATCAATCCATTTAGACCTTTGAATGAAATGTGGAGGTCACCCAAACCACATAAATAAAAATAGGATGTTGGAATCAGGATAGGGACTCTTTTGTTACCCTTCATATATTTCTGATTCAAGAGTGGCAATTAGAAAAAGGAAAATCAACTAAGGAAAAAACTCCCTTCAAAGAGTCATAAAAGGGGACTCTTCAATGCTCTGTGGTGAGCTGAAATAATAGCTCTTTTATTCCTATAAATGATAAGTTTTTGCCATGTTTTAAGTTGCATATTGGGATAGTGTTTGAGTCATGTGATGTATTAAAGTTTGACTATGTGCATTCTAGATGATAACTAAACCCATTAAATCATGTATTGTTTTGACCTATTATTCTTGTTGCCATGTGGATTATCATAGGTAATATCATGTGTGAATGTATAAGTGTTATGATTAATGAATATATATATATATATATATATATATATATATATATATATATATATATATATATATATATATATATATATATATATATATATATATATATATATATATATATATATATATATATATATGCTTGTATGTTCTATCTTTTAAATGCAGGAATAAATGAGATGCTATAGAAGTAGTTATTGCAAGCCAGATGGTGAATCACGTCATAAAAGCAGCTGGAGACATTCAAGGGTGGTTAAACATTCAAAACAATAGAGAAGATGGTGTGCCTAAGAATCAACAAAGGAATATCAAGGCGATACTAGATTCATTTATGTTTGTCTTCAGCAAACATCAATCTTGTAACACCGCCATGCTATATTCTTGGTTGCAGTTTAGCTGAGTTCCACGTTTTCTGTGGGTTAACTTCTTTTGTTAGCAGTCATAAATGTCTTATACCTTATTTCATGGGCATGATCTAGATTGTAGGAAGTTTGTTATAGTTTTCTTATAAATAAAATCCTGCACCTCTTCTCAAAGGTTAGAAAGAAAGATAGGATTAGATAGGGATAGACAACGTTTTTTAGAACTTGAAGCATTTCTTTCATTTCATGTGTTGTATCAAATTTTGAAAACAATGAATAAAAGTTATGTTATTATGAGTATATAGAATCATCTTTTGAAGTCTGGATACACTCATCCAAGGGGGCCCACTTGGTGAGTATTCCTATGCATTTGTTAGATTAAGTTTTCCCTTTGCTGCAATAGATGTTCTAGCAACTGACTGTTCCTGCAGCCACTGGAACCAGATCTTGTGACTGTTCCTACAGCCAAAGCAGACAGAGTAATTCCTGTTTGTTAGCTCTGAACTTAGTTAACAACTATTTAATTAGAATCTTCTGTTAATGTTAAGCTTTGATGTAGCCATTTAGTTGTTATATTTTCACTTGCTTATTTTGAATAGATTTAGTTGTTGTAGTAGTGCAGAATAACTATCACATGAACTTAGTGCATATACAGTGCATACCCATTTCAAGTAATATGTCCATGGGTTGACAAGTAAATGAACTTCAATCATGGAGATAATAGCTACACAAAATGAATGACCAATCTTTGTGTTGATACTTTGGCTCTAGTTATTGTTCCTATTGGTGAGGCAAGCACTCTGCAGAGCATATTGACTTCAAATCATTTTGATTTAATTGAGATTTTATAATCTTGAAGTGGTATACCTTAAGTTTTTTTTTTTCAAAACCTTTCTTTGTGGAATTATTTTACAACCTCATGCTAATTGACCTGTGTTATTTTTTATTGGCATTAATTGAATTTCATTGTTTTACTTTACTTGTTACATAAAATGATTGAAGCACTTTCAAAAAACCTACTTTTATTCTTGTATCAAAAAATATATTATTCAACTATTAAAATTTATCCTATTATATTTATTTTGAACAATTTATAGACCTATAAAAATCTAAGAAATATTTAGTAAACGAAAAGTGAAACATTTCAATTGTTTATGAATTACCCTAAGTTTGCAAAATTTTCTATTTTCAAGACACCACAAATCTTGTACTTACTATTCTTTTGAAAATGAGATCAACCAAAAACTAAAGAACAACATACATATACTTAATTTATATATTGCAAGGTATCAAGGTTCTTGGTCATAAAATATCTTGTCATACTCTCTTGAAGTTGGACGTCACAACACTTCAATGATCTTGGCATGACCTCCCTCACAAGCTTTAAACAGAGTCGTTTCACCTTCTTCATTGCAAATATAAGCTTGTTAATTATTCTTGTAGAATTGTGGTTCTTGTTTGGATTCCTTTTTTATATGTTCATATTTTGAGTAGACAACTTTTAAGAAATGCATTGTCTTCAACTTGAGCTTAAAAACATCACCACTTCCATATTATTTGTGGAAATAGTCGATAATTTTAGACAATTTTACTAATGAAGTTAGCAATAAGCATATGTTTACTAAGATATAAAGCATTCTCATAAAAAAACCCATTATGTCGTAGTTAGGATCAATATATGCTTTTGCGATGTATCTATTTTATAGTGATAAAATTGTCCACTAGCAAGCTTCTTTGAATATATCCCAAAAACATCATTATGGAAATAAAATAAAATATAATGCATATTGTTACAAAGGAAGCATATTCTCATTATAGTTTTATGTTTGGAATTATTGTTTGGGACATCTAAAATTTCAAACAACAAAATTGTGAAACCTTAAATGATTCCATATTATCCAAGATCCTCTAATTATGAAACCTTAAATGATTTCATATTAACCAACTTTCTCACCACTGAATATATTTTAAATGAATTTATTAAATTGTGATTCTTTAATTATAATAATTTGTTTAAAGGCGGATCATTACATTTAAATTGAGACATATGAATAGACATTGTTTCTCATCTATCTAAAAAAAATACTTTAAAAAATATTCATACAATTATTTTTAAACGTCAAACAACTTAACAATAAAATTTTTAAACTAATACAAAATAAAACAACTATTTATCACTTATACTTTATACTTTATTTAACTATTAAAGTATTCTTAACATTTAAATAAACTCATTTATAAAAACAGAAAAAACAAATAACATAAAAACAAAGAATATACAATCCAAACTATTATCTTGATTATCTATTCCTTCAAAAGAAAGAATCAAATAATTGCAGTTGTGATAAGGCTAAGAATATAACTAAATAAAATAATAAATTATAAAATCTATCTTATAGAGGAAATTATGAATTGTTTTATGATTGATAGTGCATAGATTCCATGCCCAACAATTCCATGTGAACTCTCCTTATTATATTGATTTGTTTTAATTTTGATATTGTCTTATCTAATAATAATGGTGTTAACAATTGTTTTTTGTGCATTAGACAAAATGTTTTTTGAGTGGATAAAAAACATCATCAAGATGCTTGGCTTATTTTGGGTATGCTTGGTCGGCTCCTTTATTTTCACTTTCTAGGCACTCCTTTTCTTAGTAAAGCTTAAAAATGAACTAAGTTCTTTCTTTTTTTTCAATAAGTTATTCATGGTGGACCTGTCTAAAGTATCTATTACGTATAATATTAAAATATTATTGATAAAAACAATATATATGAATGACTATTTATATTTATGGAAAGGCATCAAGGCACCTTTATTATTAAATGTTTTAATATAATTAATATAGATATCTTATGTATATTTATTTTTTAAATGTTAAGAGATGTTAGTTCGGACATGTTTATGTTGAAATTATGATATATTAGATAGATGCTTCAAAATTGATATTCTCTGTCGTGATTTTAGATATATATATTTAAGATATTTATTCTAGTTTTATTGTTTTAATGTGTTATCTTTATTTATTTTTGGTTGGATGAAGTACTCAAGGCATTTGTATTTATGATTGAAATTTAATCACTACATGTCATGTGTGTTAACATGTGGTTTTCTTCCTTATGATTTAATTTTTGTCGTGTCAGTGTGAGTTATGATTTTGATGCATTATGCATTACTTGAGTAGTTTGTCATATATAGGTTTTTGCATTCTAGTTAAGAATATGTGATGTTTTATCATGCTTGGTTATATGTTTTTAGGGCTCTAAAGTAGTATTCTTTTGTTTCTATGGACCCTTACCTATGAGTGAAGGTGTCAAATCATTGCTTGCACTCAATTTTACATACCTATCTTGATCATTATTAAACATGGTGAAGTTTTTTTTAGGTCAAGAGGAATTTGACACCAATGGGAAACCTTAATTGAAAGGCTCAATTCTTATGGACTTAAAAGATAATCTAAATTTCATGATGACCTCAAGTGAATTATGAGAATGGCTTGTTAGGTTGGTACTCCACTCCAATGATATGGATTTCATAGAGACAATAGGAGCTAGTTTCCTCATTATTGAACCAATTTTAGAGGAAGTCGAGGAGAAAAGAGAGTTTGTAGCTATTATTGGCTTAGATACTTTCATTGGTCCCTTTTAGAAAATTTGATTTTAGGGCCCTGCAAGAGGTTCTTACTTTGCACAAAGATAACAAAAAAATACCCTGATTTTGCAATGATCTACATATGGTGATCAAAACTTGTCTTGAACCATGTACACAAATAAGATTTTAGAGGTTCAACATGTGCTTTCACTCCCCTTTCTCTATCTGCAGGTCTTATTCACATTAGGAAGTATCATTAAGTAATTCATGAGGTTTGTTTTGATTCTCTATTTAACTCTAGAGTTAGTTGTAGCTTTGATCCTATTGGATATTGGTTGATATGTTGTCATTGATGTCAACATATGTGACATATGTGGATATTGTTGATGAAGAGGTTGTTGGAAATTTTTTTGTGTATTCCAGTGTTGTAGTTTGAATGGATGAGTTGGTTTAGCCTGTGTATTGCAGATGAGATGATGTGGTTTAAATGGTTTCCGGTATGTTGATTGTAAATGGTTCATTCCCATTTGCAGAGATCCACATGTTGATTTGATCGAGTTATGAGATCCGGTATTGAGGATGTTATGCAGTTGTTTGTGTTATTCGGTATTCTGGTTTGTGCTTTGTATTGCTTCGGAACTGCTATATCTTCTATTGTGGATGTGTGGGATGTGTTCTAGACATTGATGTGTGCCCTCAATTAGCTTGGTTCATGATTTGGATATCAACAAGAAAATCTTTCAGGTTGGCAGTCGGTTATGTTGATGTTCTTGAGCTCCAATAGGAAGATGATTATGATTCTGATGATCCGAGTTGTTGTAGTTGTTGTGATGCAATTCACATTGCTTGTGAATGTTTTTTGATCATGTTCTATACGTATTGGCAATCCACATTGACTATTGTGTGTGTTATTGAATATTTTCCTTGTCCAGTGATGTTCTTCATGTTATACCATATTCTTGGTGGTTGTGGCATGTTGTGGATGATCGAGGCGTAATTGTTGGAGATGTTTCTTATTTGCGGAATTGATTTGGATCTAGACTATGTCTTAGCTAACATTGTTTTGGTCTGCATGTATTGTTGTAGCATGTGAGGATATTATTTTGTAATTTATATTGAGGGTTTGGCCGACCTTGAAATATAGGTTGAAGGGTTTGTATAAATATATGTAATAATAATGTAAGATGTATGTTTACGTGTGTCTATGTTGTATATACAAGTAGATGATAAAGTTAGATGTGCAAACAAGTGATTTGATCTTTCGAAAGTGTGAAGGAGAAGAGAAGTGTTGCAGAGCATACTGTGTGCTTAGCTGGAACTATACTCAAGCATATGTAGATGCTATTTTTATAGTTCATATGATCCAGATTATAGTTTGAATGCTTTTGTAAGTCAGTGACACTTCTTGTAAGGCAGTGAGTGTTCCCTTAAGGTTGTAGCCTTTTTGGGTTTCTTATTTTGAGTAGTGAGCTCTAGGCAATGTGTCTGAATGCATGTGCATTCCCATTGTAATATTCAAATTTACTTCTAACAGGGTATTATCTCATTATGGGTAGGTTCCCATCGTGGTTTTTATTTTAATCGGGTTTTCCATGTCAAAATCTTGGTGTTGTGTGTGTTATTGATGTGGTGTTGTTTTGTGCTTTAATTGTTAATCATTAGATCTATTTTGTGGTTTAAGTTACTGTAGCTTTTGGTGCAAACTGATTCACCCCCCCCCCCTCTTAGTTTGATGCATTGTTGCCAACAATTGGTCTCAGAGTTAGATCCTCGAGGAGAAGCTTGACCGTTTGAGGAGATCTGAGATGGCAACCTTTGCTTTCAAGAAGGATAGTCTAAGATTTGATGGAACAAACTACACTCTTTGGAAGAGCTAGATGAAAGTACATTTGAGATGCACTGGAGAAGAGTATTGGAAGATCACTAATAATGTCTATAGTGTCCCTCAGAATGGTCCTTCTACTCCGCATGAGTTAAAGGATGAATAATACAATATTAGAGCTAAGGAAGCATTGTTGAGTGCCCTATCACATTCTGAAATGATTAATGTGATGGATCTTGAAACCGCTCATGAGATTTGGATAAAGTTGGAGACCTTGCATGAAGGTGATAGTCATGTTAAAGTTGCTAAGTTGCAGAGCTTGAAAGGAAAGTATTAGAACCTAAAGATGGGTGAAGATGAGAATATTACTTATTTTATGTAGAAAGTGAATGAGCTTGTATACAGAATCAAATATGTCAGTGGAGTCCTTGAAGAGTCTGAGATTGTTGCTAAAGTGTCGAGATCCTTGCCTCCTACTTACAATCATAAAGCTGCTACTATTGATGAGATCTAGAAGACAAGAGATATGTTGGTTGGAAAGCTTGCTACTTTTGAGATGAGTTTGGAGACCCTCTTCCTAAGACTGAATTTGCATTCAAAGATACTATTTCTGGGAAGCAGAAATATGATCCGAGAGAAAGTTCTACAAGAGTATCTAGATATGAGAAAGAGATAAAAGAGATGGAAGATGAAGAAAGAGATCTTGACGAGCTTGAAGCACTTATTGCCAAAATATTTCCTAAAGGTGCCAGTAAGTATGAGGGGAAGTTACCTCTTAAATGTTTTCATGTAATACAATAGGAAATTTTGCATCAAGGTGTTCAGAAAGAGATAGAAATCCTAAGAAGCTATTTATGACATATAAGCCTAAATATCAGAAGAAGTGTTATTATGTTGTTGATGAATGTGTGATAGATGTTGAGTCAGATAAGGGTAATTCAGGAGATGAATTTGTGTTCATTATTATCGAAGAAGATGATCATTTAACTACAAATTCTACAAGCTTCACTAATGAAGAGAAAGATTTAACTGCTAAAGTTGAGGAGAAAGAAGAATGGGTAATTGCCAGTGGTTTCTCTCATCATATGACAAGTGATAAGAGTAAATTTGTGAACTTGGAAAGGTATGATGGTGGTATAGTAAGATTTGGAGACAACAAAGCTTGTGTAATCTATGGTAGAGGTTCCATTCCTCTTGATGGTAAGCATAATACTAACAATGTGTTGTATGCTGAAGGTTTAAAGCATGATCTTTTGAGTGTTGGTTGGATGATTGATAAGGGATATAACTTGCAATTCAAGAATGGGAAATGTGAGATCTTGAGTAGCTTTGAAACTGAGATTGCATCAGGTATAAAGACTAAAGGTAATATCTTTCAATTGAATACTGGTGGTAAAAATTGTTTGATTGCTCAAATTGATGAAAGTTGGTATGGAATAAAAGGATGTGTCATATAAATTTTGATTGCATGGTTAAGATAAGTTCTACTCAGGATGTAAGATATCTACCAAAGTTAATAAAGCCTTCTAATCCGGTATGTAAGGAATGTCAATTAGGGAAGCAAACAAGAGTTACTTATAAGAGAAAACATTATAATTATGATGGATTGTTGGATCTTGTGCATACTGATCTATGTGGTCCTTCTAGAGTGAGAAGCTTGCAGGGTTATAGGTATTTCATTTTGTTGATTGATGACTATTCAAGAATGATGTGGGTTACTTTCTTAAGGGAGAAGTCTGAAGCATTGGAGAAGTTCAAGATTTTCAGAGCTAGAGTTGAAACTGAGATTGGAATGAAGCTAAAGTGTCTGAGATCTGATAGAGGTGGATAATTCACTTCGGGTGAGTTTAATGCATACTGTGAAGAGCATGGAATTAAGAGACAATTATCTGCTCCTAGAACTCCACAACAGAATGGTGTTGTAGAGAAGAAGAATAGAATAGTTCAAGAAGCTGCTAGAACTATGATGATTGAAGGAAATATTTTGCACATATTTTGGAGAGAAGTTGTGAGTATTGTAGTATACACTCTTAACTAGGTAAATGTCAAAGGTGATACTGGTAAGACTCCTTATGAGTTATGGTTTGGTCATGCACCCATTGTTAGATATTTTAGAATTTTTGGTAGTAAATTCTATATCAAAAGAGATGAAGATCTTGGAAAGTTTGATGCTAGATGTGATGAAGGAATCTTTCTTGGTTAGTCTACTAAAAGTAACACCTATCGGTGTTATAATAAAAGATTAAGAAAGTTGGTTGAAAGTGCTAATGTGAAGGTTGATGAAGGAAATATAAGACATATTAGATCTTGTAGATATGATTCCGATGATCAGGATGCTAGTTCAGATAAAGGAAAGCCAGTGCAAACCCTAAGTCAAGTTCAAGTTGATCCAGAAAATACAAAGAATCAAAGAGAAATTGCAGATGTTAATGCAGAAGAAAGAGTTCAAGAACCTGGAATTCAAGAAATCCTAAAACTCCCAAGTATGTAAGGTTGAATCATTTAGAAAATCATATTATCGGTGATAAGAATAAAGGTGTGATGACTAGAAGAAGACTTGTTGAAGAAATTTGTTTGGTTTCTAAGATTGAGCCTAAGAATGTTGATGAATCTTGCAAAGATGAAAATTGGATTAAAGCAATGGAAAAAGAATTGAATCAGATTGAGAAAAATAATACATGGATTCTTGTTCGTATACCTAAGGATAAAAATGTAATTGGAACTAAATGGGCATTCCAGAATAAGTTGAATGAACAGGGTGAAGTTGTCCGAAATAAAGCTAGAACTGTTTGTAAAGTAAAAAAACACAGATGAAAGGTATGATTAAGAGGAGACTTTTGTTCTGGTGAATAGAATTGAAGCTATTAGATTGTTTCTTGTTTATACTGCTCACAAATATTTCAAGGTTTATCAGATGGATGTCAAATCAACCTTTCTTAATGGAGAATTGGAAGAAGAAGTCTACATTGAGTGACCAGATGAAATTCAAGCGATAGATGAAAAGACCATGGTTTGTCAGTTGAAGAAAGCATTGTATGGATTAATGAAGTATTTGATGAAACTTGGATTCAACAAAGGTACTGCTGACAATAATCTTTATTTCAAGATTGATCAAAATAATATCTAGATTGTTGAAGTTTTTGTTGATGATATTATCTTTGGAGGAAATGATTGTCTATGTAAGAAATTTGTTGAAGAGATGCAGAATGAATTTGAGATGTCTATGATTGGTGAAATGAAATTATTTATAGGATTGCAAATTACTCAGTTGGACAAAGGTATTTTCATATATCAGTCTAAATATCTGAAGGAATTTTTGAAGAAATTTGGTTTTGAGGATTCTAAACCTGTTGGTACACCTATGGTGACCGGATGTAAGCTGGTAAAGGATGATGACTCTTTGAAAACTAATCAAACCAAATATAGATGTATGATTGGTGGTTTTTTATATTTGACTCAAACTAGACCTGATATAATGAATATTGTGTGTCATGTTGCTAGATTTCAAGTTGATCCTAAGGAATCACATGTTACTGCTATAAAAAGGATATTCAGATATTTGAAAGGAACAATTGATTTTGGTTTGTGGTATTCCAAGAATGACAACTTTACTTTTATTTCTTTCACAGATGTCGATTGGGCAAGTGATATTGATGACCGAAAGAGAACTACAGGCAGTGCATTCTTTTTGGGAAAGAAGTTGGTCTCTTGGGCAAGTAAGAAGTAGAATGCTATTTCTTTATCTATTGCAGAAGTTGAATACATTATTATTGTTAGCATTTGTACTTAGGTAATTTGGATGAAGTGGATGTTGAAGGATATAAGAGTTATTTATGATGATCCTATTGCTATATACTGTGACAATTCAAGTTCTATCAATATTTCAAAGAATCTAGTGTTGCACTCCAAGACAAAGCATATATAAATCAAGTTTCATTTCTTGAGAGAGAAGGTGAATGAGAAAGAAGTCAGATTGGAGTATGTATTTACAAAGCCTTTTCCTAAGGATACTTTTGAGTATCTCAGAGAGAAGTTAGGGATAATTGCCCCTCCTAATGAGAACTAAGGTGCATGGATTTGCATCAGTCCGATGAACTTCATAGAGACATTTTTTGCTTCGTATTGATGAGTGTGGCTGCTACTTAGGGGGAGTAGTCAATGTCAATGTTGGTGTTTCAGATGTTTAGATTTGTGGGGAGAGAAGCCTGATTCCCAAGCCTTTGTCATTGATGTCAAAGGGGGAGAGAAGCATGTGAAAAACCCTAAAGTATTTTGAGAGTTGATCCTTGTGATTTTGAGGGAGATTGTTGTGAGTTGATTTCTTTCTTTGCATTGATTATTTTTCACATGCATATGTTGCCATCAATGCTAAAGGAGGAGATTGTTGGATATTGGCTCATATGTTTTCATTGATTTCAACATATGTGACATATGTGGAGATTGTTGATGAAGAGATATTTGGAAAGTTTTCTATGTATTCCAGTGTTGTAGTTTGAATGTATGAGTTGGTTTAGCATGTGTATTGCAGATGAGCTGATGTGGTTTAAAGGGTTTCTGGTATGTTGTCTGTAGATGGTCCATTCCCATTTACAGAGGTCTGTATGATGATTTAATTGAGTTATGAGATCCGATATTGAGGATGTTATGCAGTTGTTCATGTTATTCAGTATTCTAGTTTGTGCTCCATATTGCTCTCGAACTACTATATCTTTGGTTGCAAATGTGCGGGATGTGTTCTAGATGTTGATATGTGTCCTTAGTTAGCTTGGTTCATGATTTGGATATCCACAAGTGAATCTTTCAGGTTGAAAGTTAGTTATGTTGATGTTCTTGAGCTCCAATAGAGAGATGATGACGGTTCTGATGATCCAAGTTGTTGCAATTATTGTGATGCAATTCATGTTTATTGTGAATGTCTTTTGATCATGTTCTATTTTTATTGGTAGTTTGCATTGATTATTGTGTGCGTTATTGAATATTTTCCTTGTTCGGTGATGTTCTTCATGTTATGTGATATTCTTGGTGGTTGTAGCATGTTGTGGATGATTGAGGTGTAATTGTTGGAGATGTTTCTTATTTGTGGTATTGATTTGGGTCCAGACAATGTATTAACCGACATTATTTTGGTCTGCATGTATTGTTGTAGCATGTGAAGATATTATTTTGTAATTTATATTGAGGTTTGGATGACCTTGAAATATAGGTTGAAGGGTTTGTATAAATATATGTAATAATCATGTAATATGTATGTATGTGTTTGTCTATGTTGTATATGCAAGTAGATGATCGAGTTGGACATGTGAACAAGTGATTTGATCTTTTGGAAGTGTGAAGGAGAAGAGAAGTGTTGTAGAGAAGACCGCGTGCTTAACTGAAACTGTACTGAAGCATATTGAGATGTTAAAATATGTTGTTATTTTCACATCTCATATGATCCAGATTGTAGTCCAAATATTTTTGTAAGTCAGTGAGACTTCCTATAAGGTAGTGAGCCTACCTTTAAGGGTGTAGCCTTTTTGGGTTTCTTATTTTGAGTAGTGAGCTCTAGGAAGTGTGCCTAAATGCATGTGCATTCCCATTGTAATATTCACATTTACTCCTAATAGGGTATTAACTCATTATGGGTAGGTTCCCACCATGTTTTTTCCCTTAACTGGGTTTTCCATGTCAAAATTTTGGTGTTGTGTCTGTTATTGATGTGTTTTTGTTTCATGCTTTAATTGTGAATCATCAGATATGTTTTGTGGTTTAAGTTACTGTAGTTTTTGGCGCAAACTTCACCCCCCCTCTCAGTTTGCTGCATTGTTGCCAATAGTTCCTACATAGGTGATTATTGCAACTCAATGTTAGGTGTTTTTCTAGATGGCTATAGAGGACTTGGTGGTTGGGGGCTTGCCTATAATTCTATTTACTTCCTATATTTTGTCATTTGTGTGTTGTTGTGTTGGTTTTGATTCCTTATGTTTTAATTTTTCTCTTGGCTACTAGTTTTTAAAATTATTTAAAAGAAATGATATATATATATATGTATCAATGTAGTTTTTTGCTCATCTTTTTTTATCAACTATATGATATTTAATGGACAACGACCCCAACAAATCCCTCTCTATTTGTATAAAAAATTCCTATACTTGAACAAATATTTTATTTTCTATAAGAATATAAAATTTTATTTTATTTTTTTGATCGGTAAGAGGCCAAAGCCAAGAATTTTTATTAATCATAATTTAAATCTTACAACACTCCACTCATGTGGGCACCGGTAGGAAAGAGTGGAGGCGAGAAAAACTCCGGCCTTGCCCGGGACCATAGTCCAGAAAGTTTCTACAGTTATTACAAATATGAACAAATTTTGAACAATACAGTAGCCCCCACGCTGAGGGTGAACATATGGGAAGATATTTTCTTTCCCTTACAAACCCTTATTACCATTTACAATTATCATTGATCTCCTTGTGCCCTGAGTTTGACCATTGGTTGCATGTTATTTAAAGCCTATTTGGCACAGCTGTCATCCTTTCACTTGTTAAAGATGTCCTCGCTCCTCTTGTAAGGTTTGTTTTCAAAACACTTGCCAAGCTTGTTAGAAACATTTAATAAAAAAATTGTCTTTCATACAAGAATAATGCTTCTTCAACATAAAAACCTAAGGAGTGAAAATAATATCGATGAGACCCAACGGTATCTCATCGATGTGGAAGGGCCATCAAGGAGAGGAAGCGTCGATGAACTTAAGAAAGATTCATTGAAGACAAAAATTCCATCGACATAAGATGTCGAGGAAAGCGGAGATGGTTTTCATCCATGGGAAAGGTTGTCGAGGAGATAATAACATCGATGCAATATAAAAGGTCTCACCGAAAGGAAAGTTCTCATCGAAGGAATAATGTCGATTAGGCGGAAGGCAGCTACATCAATAAAGATATCGATGAGGAGATAGGTTTCGAGGGAACTAAGAGGCATGCCTCTGATACGCAAGGTTTAACCAATGTGACTTTATCAGAGGAAGAAGATAAGGGAGGCTAAAGAAAGGCTACGGTGAGACAATAGATCCAATCACAAACAGGGCATGATGATTTCAATGGGAGAAGGGTTTCGGTGGAGCAAATAAAGGAGGTCACCGAAGCTCGAGGATGCTTCGACATGAAAACCTAATGGAGTTCAAATAATATCAATGAGACCCAACAATGTCTCATCGATATAGAAGGGCCATTGAAGAAAGAGAGCGCCGATGAACTTCAGAAAAGACTCATCGAAGATAGAATTCCATCGATAAAAGATATCGAGGAAAGCGAAGATGGTTATCATCGATGGGGAAAGGAATTCGAGGAGATAATAGCATTGGTACAACATAAAGGGACTCACCAAAAGGGATGTTCTCATTGAAAGATTTATATCGATCAGACAAAAGGCAGCTACATCAATAAAAGATATCGATGAGGAAATAGGTTTCAAGGGAGCTAAAAAGGCTTGCCTCCGATATGCCTGGTTACACTGATGTGACTATATCAATGGAAGATGATAAGGGAGGAAAAGGAAAGGCTTCGGTAAGACAATAGATCCTTTCGCCGACAAGGCATGATGGTTTCGATGGGAGAAGAGAAATGGTGGAACAAAAAATATTTAAACTGAATGTTTGTTTGAGTATCTATACGTAAGTACAGGGGGGAGGAAGAGGAGTATATAAGGGGGTTAAAACAGAGTCTAGGCAAGAGAAACATAAGGGGTAGAAAGGAGAAACATGCTACTGACACTTTAGGACATGAGGACAAAAGAGGGGGGTGCCTTAAGGTGGCACAGACAAGAGATTGATGCCATCGGCTCCCAAGTTGGCCAACTCATTCGCTCTTTTATTTCCCTCCCTATAAATATGATTGACTATGAACCTATCAAAATATCTACATAATTTGAGAGCTTTTGATAGCAAAGTATTTAGTCTCCAATTAGGCATACTACCTTTCCTCAGAGCATTGACAATTATAGCTGAGTCTCCTTCAATTTCCAGGTTCTTAACTCCTAGTTTCCTGCATAAATGCAGACCCTCCACTAGGGCCATAAGCTCCGCCCGGTTGTTGGTGTTGATGCCAGCTAGAGAGGCAAGGGTTGCTAGTTCCTTTCCTTCCCAATTATGAACAACACATCCTAACCCTGCTTGCCCTAGGTTGCCATGGGATGCCCCATCAAAGTTTAGCTTCATCCAGCCTTCACCTGGGGGCTGCCATCTGCAAGCATCCCTTGATCAAAGACTTGCAATAGGACCATCTCCTACAAAGGGAGGAAAGGATAAGCCTTCCCAACATTTTATCATCTTTTCATCCCAATAAGTGATAGATGCATTCTTTAATGTGCCTGAAGATAGTCAGTTGTTCATGAGCTCAGTGATAGCTGACTCTATCATGTTAATGATTTTCAGAACCTCTAGTTTTTTATTCTTAAAGAGACGTCCATTTCTCTCCTTCCATAGTTCCCACATAATGGAAGAGGGAAGAGCTATCCATAAACCTTCAAAGAGAAATCTAGGCCTAAGGAGAGGCCATGCCTTGAGCATTCTGAAGATGGTGTGGGGAAAGGCCGCTAACCATTCAAGTTTGTTGGTGAACCAGATCCAATATTTGTGAGCAAAGGGGCAGTTAAGGAGGATATGATTGGTGTCTCCTCGTCTATCTTGCAAAGAGGACATCTACTAGGGCCCTCATACCCCAATCTTCTAAATTTGTCTGCTATAAGGAGCTTGTTCTGAGCCGCAAGCCAGGAGAAGAAACCTGCCTTAGGCAGAGAGTATTTATCCCAGCAAAGTTTCAAGGGAAGCTTAGTCATAGGTCTTATAAACAATTTGAAGATGAGAGAGTACCCATCCTTGGAGTTGTATTCTCCACTTAGGGAGCCATCTCAGACAAGCTTGTCCTCATTCTAACCTAAGGCAATGTTCCTTGATTTAAGAATTTCCATAAGTTTTTGTTTATCCTTTACCGGGATATCCTCATTTTCCTTCTTGATCCACTGCCAACCAGCCCCATCCTCTGAAGGGGGGATATAGTTGTTTAACAGGGGTCTCCTGTGAGATTCAAGAAGGATACGAGAAGCACCAAAGTCATGGATATTAACAATAGCCTTATATCCACCCCACGAATCTGACCAAAAGAGAGCTTTATCCCTAGACCCCAGGTTCCACGTGAGTCTATCAAAGATAATCCTCTTGCAATCTAACATAAAAATCCATAGGTAGGATCCTCTGGGAGGGTTGGTTTCTGTAAAGATTTGGATAGGGTTCCCTCCATTAAGGTATTTGTGATGCAGCAAGCAAGCCCATTTGAGGTGGGGGGATTTGAACATCCTCCAGACCAACTTGGCACCCAAGGCTTTGCCCTGATCATGAAGGTTTTTAATGCCAGCTCCTCCTTCTTTAGGTTTGCATATCTTGTCCCGGGATATGAGTGATATTTTACGATTGTCATTAGCACCTTTCCAAAAGAAGGTCCTAAGATGCCTGTTGAGCTCTGCAAGTTTAGAAGAAGATAAGTGTTGACAGGAGAGCTGGTAAATGGGCATAGCTGACAAGACTGATCTAACCAAGGTTGCTCTACCTGCAGATGAGAGCCATTTTCCTTTCCAAGTGTTAATCCTAGACTTGATTTTATCCACCGAGTTGTCCCATAATTTTATCCCCCTAGTACTAATGTGTAAATTGAGATGCGCAGGAAATTTACCATGTGACCATGGAAAATTACGGAGAACCAAACCTAGACTTATGTATGTTCGTAAGCTAGAGGTTGTCTATTTGGAGAGACAACACCCCATTTGTGTTGTATTTTATTCGTAACAGTGTATGCTACATGGGTGTTAAGTGTCATTTAAATTTAATGTGTAAAACCCACAAGAGACGATTTCATGTTTTAATTTGTAAAAGTGTTTTATTTGTGTCACTTGACACATGTGTGGATTTAAATTTAAATGTTTTATTTTTGTCTCTTGGTGGGAAAGTGTTTAACTATTTTTTTTTTTAAATAATATAACGTGTTGTCATAAATACCTTGGGAAAGGAATCTTTGGAGAGGTCAACATATGTTTGACCCGAAAATAAACTTCAGAGGGGTTTAAAATGGGTTAAATGAACACCTAGGGGTAGTTCAATAGGGTTTCCTAAAGCCCATAAGGTATACCTAGGGGTTAGGGGTAATTTTAGGCAAGTTTCTACTTTTAAGTGACCTTTTTGACGCTTTAAAAATTGGCTTTTTTGAGTTGTGCGAAAATTGAAAATTAGAAGTTTAAATCTAATTGAGATTTTTCCTATTCAAATGGGAGTCTTTTTCCCATTTTGCTTTACTTTCCTTTTTGGTTTTTAGAAACTTGTGAGAACTCAGAGAATGAGCTTCTTAAGAAAGAATTGGAGAATTTGAGGGTAATCACCCACTCTCCATTTTTGGAGACAAGAGAATTTTTGAAAAGAAAAGAATAGTTTGGAATAGAAAATTTGACTAAGGGTAGAAGAAGAAGATCCGTGGATTGGGCAGCTCTTCCTCAAATATTATACTACCATTGGGCAGATTAAGGTTGGTTTGATTATTCTTTAAAATGTCTATTTTCTTGTATGTGTTTGAGAGTATGATTGGTGTAAGAAATCTGTGTTCTTGAATGTCTTGTTTTTAGAATTTCATTTGGAATTTTTGCATTATGTTTTGTTGTGTTTTGGGAGTTTCCTCAAGACCTCTTACTCTTGGGAGAAAGGAGGATCTTGTGGGTGGTAGCAGTGACAACCCTCGAGTGAGAGACTCTCGTTTGAGAGCGATCACAAGGGATCTTTGTGTGACCCTTGCTGCATGGCTTGTTTGTGCAATGGGGGTCATAAGGAGGGATATAAGGCTAGAATGCCTTTGGGGGGCATAAGGAATAAGGGGTTGAGATTTTTGATGTATTTATTGTGCCATGAGGTGGCTACTTGTTTTTCCATACTTGCAGTTCTCCTCAGGGTATTAGTCCACTACCACCCTTAAAAAAGTCATCACCAAAGTGTGGTGCTGTGTAGCCAAGTTGGGAGTGTGTCTGAATATCTGTGTGTGTATTTTCTGTCCTCTATGTGTTTGCATGTTTGTTACCCGTCTAGGGCTTGGTTCTCCGAGCTCGGGGGTGGCTACCAGTTAGCCTAGGCTGGGAGGTGAGCACTCCATGGTCATATTTGTGATTTATTATGCAGGAAAGACAAGAGGAAAGGATAGGACAAGTGAAAAGTTGCAGAAGATTATTGTTGAAGAAATCTAAATTTATTTGCAGTTATTAGTTCTGTTAGGAGAAATATGCCCTCATTCGTTGAAATGAGAGGCAAGTGGTAAATTTGAAATATAGACATGAGAGTTGGGATTGTAGTTGAAAAAAGAAACATCCTGTAAATTTTGCAGAATATCTTAGAGTTGTAAAAAGCTTGTTTTATTTCTATTCCTGTTTTTAAAAAATAAAAAGCTACTTTTGATTTGCATGCAATAGTCATGTTAATATGAAAATCAGTTTTATTTGATTCAGTATTTTCTCTTATCTGTGAAATTTCCTAAATTCTACTTGCAGAAAAATATGAGAAGGATTTATTGTTAGCATCTAAATGAGTGTATGCATGTTGCTTTAAGGGTGTATGTTGCAGTTTAAACTTCCTATTGTAAGATTTAAGTCTTTGGATCCTAGAAAATAATAGTTGCAAGAATGAAATTTCATAATTAATTGTAGGAATAAAATCTAGAGAATTTTCTCTCCTCTAATCCCTTATCTGTAGTTTAATAAACTTTAGATTGTTAAGTTGCTATTACATTTATTGATATCTGAAGATTTACCAAGCTATAGAAATAGGAGTCAAAAGCTCAAAGATAGTTGTTTTATTTAAATATGTCGTTATTTTAATGCAGTAAATAAATCTATAGCTATTTACTTTGTTGAGTTCTTTTTATATTTGTTTACCTCAGACTTTAGCAAAATCACATTTATGCCTTTGATAATAAACAGTAAAAAAAAATCAGAGTGTTAAAAATATATATATATTCCATCTAAATCTTATATTCACAAAGCAAATGGACAAAAAAAACATTATACATCTCTGTCATAGAAAATATAAATAAACTTCTATCAATGTTTTTAAATATTCATAATAACAAATATATATATATATATATATTTGAAAAAAAAGTTTAAAACAAAAAAAAATGTTTAAACGGAGGGTTCGGCCGGGGGCCGAGCTCACTGTGCAATGCACTGTGGCCGGCGGCCGAGCTTACTGTGCATGGCACAGTGGCCGGTGGCCGAGTCCACTGTGTATTGCACAGTGGCCGGCGGGCCAAGCTCATTGTGCACTGCACAGTGGTTGGCGGTCGTGCTCACTGTGTGATACACAGTGGCCGGCGACCGAGCCCACTGTGCCTTGCACAGTGGAGACTTCGGCGGCGCCGACTTCCGCCTCTCGCCTCCTCCCTGCATTTCGCGTATCCCGTCCGTTGTTCGCCCATCCCGTCCACCGTCCATGGCCGCCCTGCAAAATGTAGGGTTCAAAAAAATAAATTTAAAAAGAGAAAACCCTAGCTCGATTAGAGCTAGGGTAGAGGGGAAGATAAATAAGTTTAAGGAATTTTTAAAAAATAAAGTGTCAAAGAAGTAATTTTATAATGTGATTTTAAATTAGGGTTTACATGAAAATTACTTTTAAAGCTGTGGAAAAATTTATATTTAAAATTAGTTAGGTTTTCAATTTAGATAGACGGGGAAATTTTAATTCCAATTAATTATTTTCAGAACTAACTATTTGTGAAGCCTTAAATTAAATAGAAGGGGAAAATTAATTCCTTGAAAACTAAATTTGACTTTGGAAAGATAATTATCCTCATCGGATAATGTCTTTAAGAAATTAATTTGACACTTTAATCCATTAAATTAAATAATGATTTAAAATGTATTTTAGGCAATATGGATTTATTGGAGATCAATTTTATTATCTACGTCTACCATTTAAATGAGTTTAATAAATTAAACTAACGACTATATTTGATGAGAAAATAAATTAAAACATTTAGTTTTCCGCAAGTAAATTTTAATTAAGTTTCGATACTTAGTTAGTATCAGAGTTAGTTCGATTTTTGTTATGGCCAACATGTTAACAAATGTCGTGATAGCGAACTTTGCTAATTAACTAGTTGTTTTTAAAAAAAAAAAAATCATTCCGTTTTTGCCCTAAATTTTGGGCATGACAGTGGAAATGACTCAGAATCTTCCAAAGTGGCTTGATAGGCCTTCTCTCCCTCCTATTCTCTCATTTTGAATCTCTTTTCAATATACATGCAATATCTCTTGTATTCACATATATCTTTCTCTGTCTATCTCGCTTGCACAACTCTCTACAACTTTCTGCAACAATCTCTCACAAAAATATCTTTAGCTCTCTTGTCTTTCTCAAGTCTATCTAGTAATATATTTCTATCATTCTTGTATTTTCTTTGAGTATCTTGGGATTTATCACATCTCTTATTTGTAATATCATTTATCTTGACTATTTACATTTTATCTATTATCTATCTAGTTGTTGTGGAGGTGGAAACACAAAAACAAGGATTTGACTGAGGCAAGTCCCCAAACAACCCCAAACACTTTTCCTCTTTTGATTGTGTGCAAGTTTATTGGAAGCGTTTAAACGCATGAGGGTTTATTTATGTTTTATTTATTTTATTTTTACTTGTATTTATCATGTAGTTTTTGTTATTACATTTCTAATTTTTGGGTTTTATAGATTGTCCAAAGTATACAATTGGGTTTTTTTTATAAATTTTTTGAGGTTTTTTTTTTCAAAGCATACAAGACTACAACATACAAAATAGACGTCTATGCGTTGCATTGGTGTCCTTGGCCGAGATGCTCATATTTGGATTGAAAACTCTATGTTGTTTCCTCTTTCTATTTTTGTAATCAAAACATTTATTTTTCATATCTATAATCAAATATCTTCACCAATTTAGCTAGTTCGAGATATCTGAATGTATTAAGTGAAATTGACTCTCAAGAGAACATAGTTTTTCTCTTTACAAGGTCACATTTACTCCATTACATTCTGGTGAACCTGATGTGAACAATACTTCTATATTATTTTCAAAGCATTCTTTATCATTCCTTCAAGTAGTCATCATCCTAAAAAGAAATTCAGAGATTCCCCTGACCTATGAAAAAAAATTTGGGGTGCTACACCAAACCCCATTCCACATCATCATGTAGTTTTTGTTATTACATTTATGTTTTTTGGGTTTTATAGATTATCCAAAGTATACAATTGGGTTTTTTTTGCATTTTTTGAGGTTTTTTGTTTCAAAGCATACAAGACTACAACACACAAAATAGACGTCTACGTGTTGCATTGGTGTCCTTGGCTGAGATTCTCATATTTGGATTGAAAACTCTATGTTGTTTCCTCTTTCTATTTTTGTAATCAAAATCTCCATTTTTCATATCTATAATCAAATATCTTCACCAGTTTAGCTAGTTCGAGATGTCTAAATGTATGAAGTAAAATTGACTCTCAAGAGAACATAGTTTTTCTCTTTACAAGGTCACATTTCCTCCATTACATTTTGGTGAACCTGATGTGAACAATACTTCTATATTATTTTCAAAGCATTCTTTATCATTCCTTAAAGTAGTCATCATCCTAAAAAAATTCAAAGATTCCCCTGGGCTCTGAAATAAAATAAAATTTGGGGTGCTACACCAAGCCCTATTCCACGTCAATTTAGAAATAGTATGTCAGCCTTTGGCCAAATTGTTTATGTATTCTTTATTATTTTTAAATTGCATTTGTTATCTTCTTTTATTAATTAATCTTCTAGTTTTATTCAAATTACTAATGACATTCCTTTTATTGTATGTAATGGTGATTTAAATGTTCCTATGTCATTCTATGTCTTTGATCCCTCTTGTAAAATTCCTTCTATTTAAGAGGATATTTTGTTGCAATATGATGAAATAATTGATACCTTTCTTAATGTTACTCTACCTTCTCTTCATTCCTATGCACTCTCTTCTAGAGCTAATGCATTAGCGATGATGAATCTCATCTCACATTTGATCTCCCATACATAGATATTATAGAAGTTCCTTCAACTTCTTCAATAAGTTGTAATGAGTCTGTGAATGTGATTGTTGTCTCTTTTGCCCCTAACAAGCTTAAAATATCGATCATTTATGTGACTCCAGCTAGTCCTTTTCCAAAGAAGTTAATTTCTATTCATGTTGTTCATTTTTAAAATAAATCACTAGATCTTTTTACAAGATATAAATAGTCTAAGGCTTTGTCTTATAGAATGGTAGCCCATACTTATAATACTAGAAGAAATAAGAAATTTTTTGATCAATCTAATACTTCTTTACCACCTTCTCAACAAAATATTTTTTAAGAACCTAAACCTTCAATTTAGCAACCAAGAGATTATGATCTTATTGAGCATCTTCATGTTACTCCCACTAAGATCTCACTTTGGAATTTGCGTCAAAATGCTTTAATTTATTATAGTATGCATTAGGAAGCTCTTCAAAATATCTTCTTGCCTTCTTCTACTAGGCCTATAGATGTGAAAGCATTGATGAATATATTCATGTGGATCTTCCAAATATTACTTTTTATCTATATAAACTCCCAACTCTAGAAGTTTGGAACCAAGAAGATCTGTTGACCATAATCATTTATGCTAACAATATTGGCATTAGATGAACTCTCACTTATACTAGTTTGGCATTCAATGTTTCTAATATTGATCTCTTTCCCAAAATCAAGGTTGATTCAAGTTCTCTTGTTTCTTCCTCCTTTGTTCATTTGTAATTTTGATAATAATGGTAAAACAACTTTATGCACTATTATTTCGCCTTTGAACCAATTACTATTCTTGCCATGGTATATGCTATGTCAAGACCTTTACCATACAATCTTCTATTGGGTAGACCTTATATTCACGCTTTAGGAGTAGTCACTTCTACCCTTCATGGTTCTATTAAGTTTGTTGCTAATAATAAGTTAGTTACATTCAAGACTAATCTTGATGTTATGTACTTATGTCAAATGAAAGTGATTGGTCATGCCTTAGTTATACCTACTTTTTAGAACTATATTCCATAATTATCTTCTAATGTGTCAACAATTATTCCCATAGTACCTCCTAAAGAGGAAACCCTTGAGAAGATTGTCCCTAAAGAATACTCTCCTAAGAAGAAAAGACCCTCCTAAAGAAGAATGTTCTAAGTCTACCTCTTCTCTTTGGATTCATCTCCTAAATCAAATGCATTTCTTGGTGATGATTGTGGTTCATTAGAATTTATAAACTCCTTCATCAGAGAACATAAAGTCAACGCTATCCACCTTAACATTCCAAAAGTATCATTCACATTTGCTATCACAGATGATTATTCTTTTGTATCACAGGATAATTTGAATACTATTGACTATACTAATAATGGTGACCCTCCCTCTCTTAAGGAGTTGCAATCACGTTATGGTCCAAGATTTAATATTATTTCTAAGCATGTATATAAAGGAAATGCACTTGGGCGTATGGGAAAAGGAGTTAAGGCCACTTTGGAATTGAAAATATGTTCTTTCATGGTGGGTTTAGGTTACAAACCTTCTCCTATATCTTCATCCCCTCCTCCATTGTCTAATGTTTTTGTGTCTTCCTCTTCTTGTGAGCAGTCAAACTTTTCTCCACAAGAGAAAGGGTTGCTTCTTGCTCCTCATCCTTGATCTAAGAAAGAACATACTTTGTTGAGGCTTCTCAAAGCCGAATTGATTACTCTTTCTCCTCCTACAAATAAGAAGTTTCATATGCATGATAAAACAAATCTTTCTTTTTGTGCATATCATCAAGTGCTTGGTCATTCTACTAGTGAATGTAAGGCATTGAAGGATAATATAAAACTTCAAGAATCGAGTGTCATTTATATTTCATCTATTGATACACATATTTCTTCTTCTATGCATAACAAGTGATATTGAGGTTTACCTCTACCCTGCTCTTTCTACATGCTAAGCATTCTTTCATAGTGTAATGCCAAAAATATTGTCCCTTGTAATTAATGTGTCAAATGGTGCTTTTCCTCCATGTCATCAGAGGTCAAGATCTGTCATCTTGTCCCTTTGTCCACTTAGGTCATCCTTCTCAGCTCTGGCTGAAGCGTTACCAACTCTGCCAATTTGTCTTCTTCGAGGATAAATGTGCGCAGAGACATTCACGCAGTGTGCTAGCATCCCGCAAATTTGACAATCCTGAAGTGGTCGTTTGAGCGTTATGCTTGCACTTGGAAGGAATCGTAATGCCTTTGTACGTGCCCACCGACGTCCAAATTCCTTCTTAGGTCTATATCTCTCACTTGGGAAGCATTTGGAAGGATGTTTTGGCAGTTTTGTTAATTGTTTTCTTGCAGGTTGAGATCTTGAAGAGAACTTGAATCCTTTCCACCATTGTTTGAGCATTACCAAGCATTCCAAGCACACCATTCCAATTACTTCTGAGCATTCCAATCTTTGTTCATGATAGGGGAGTTATCCTAATCCTCTCTCTTGCATATTTATTAATTTTATTTCCAATATCACGTTGCATTATTGTTCCCTTTATCATTTATCCTTCCCGTGTCTTTCTGGGGTTGTCTGTGAAGGTGGAAACGCCAAAATGAGGGTCTGACTTAGGCAGGCTCCAAAACACAACCCCCAACATTTTCTCTCTTGCATGTGTGTAGGCACAACTTCGTGAAGAGGAGATTATCTTGCAGGAGGCTTCATAGCGTGGACCGGTTGTGAGATTTACTTACTCTTTACTATTTTCCTCATTTTATTTCGTAATCCATGTTTTTCGCAAGTTTCAATATTGTTTAGTTGTTTCATAAATTCTGTCAGCGCATCTTGATCTTTCTGTGTGGACTTTGTGCTTCGTTCATACAAGATGACAATGTGTCATACTGGTATCCCAACTTCACGCGCTCGTCTTGAGGACAGAGGCTTTGCAGAGCTATCCAGAGATGCCTCTTGGGTGTCTGACCCTCCTTGTGTAATTTGGTTATCCCCTGGCTCATCTTAGCACCAGTTCATAGAGGTAATTGGAAGGACAATTTGTCCTTGAGGATTCGTCATCCTTAAGGTGACAAATTCCCCCCATTACATTTTGGTGAACCCCACGTGAACCAGAATCTTGTTTTGCATCATTCAATTGTTGTTTCATATAGTTGTATTAATCTTCTAATTTTCAAAAGTTTTAAAATCTAAAAACAATCTAAAAAAACATCAAAAAGTTCAAAAAAAATAAACAACAAGCAAAGTTTTTACATTTAGCTCATTTTTGCGTTCGTTTTCTTTTAGTATTTGCATTCAAACTTTAAAAAACTCCTTAGCTTTTTTGAAACACTTTCTCTAGTGTCCCTGTGTTGTGGTGATGAACATCGGTTAGCTTGTCTATGAGCTTTATGACTCGGACTGTAATAGGAGTCGTAGTCAAGAGGTTGTCCAGGCATAGTTTTACCCCTAATCATTACAATCCTCCTCTACTCGACACCATGCAGGGTGGACAATCATCTGATCCCAATGAGTTCTTGACCTCTTACAGTCTAAAGTCTATTAAGTTTGGGGGGCTTTCTCCTTCTAATTTGCAGCCTCTCTCCTAGGAGTTCTACCCTATCTTCTCCTCCTGTGATCGATCATGATTCTGCGATCACTGTAGACTTTGAGAAGATCAATATGTTGGAGCAAAATCTGAGAGACTTTGAGGGTTTCTTGAACAGAGAGAACATCCTCCCCCAGACCAAGAATGTCGTAGGTACCTTAAGAGACGTGTTAATCTTCGACAAGAGAGGCCTGGAGATGTTGAGGGATTTGTCCATGATTTTTAAAAATCACATGCCCCTGGAGGATGTACCCCCTATGGACAATTAGTATGATCCTTTTAGCTCCCAGGTTAGCGTTAGAACTTCGAGCTTAGGTGCGGACATGGTGGTCTCCACCATACCTAGTGTTAGTTCTTCAATCACTCTTTTGGGCTATATAAGCATGGCTAGTAGTTCGACCTCTGTCAATGCTCAGGTTTCAATAATCAGCACTAGCACTACATCTGTTGATAGCACTGGTCCTTCTAATTCACAACCTCTCTCCTAGGAGTTCTACCCTATCTTCCCCTCCTATGATCAATCATGATTATGTAGCCATTGTAGTCTTTGAGAAGATGAATATGTTGGAGCATAATATGAGAGACTTTGAGGGTTTCTTAAATAGAGAAAACATCCTCCCCCAAGTTGGGAATGTTGTAGGTACCTTGAGAGACATGTTAATCTCATACAAGAGAGGCCTAGATATGTTGAGGACTTTATCCATGATTGTTAAAAACCATGTGCCCCTGATAGATGCACCACCTATGGACAATTAGTATGATCCTTTTAGCTCCTAGGTTAGTGTTAGCATTTTGAGTCTGGGTGCGCACATGATGGACTCCACCATACCTAATGTTAGTGCTTCACTCACTCCTTTGGGCTATATAGGCATGGCTAGTAGTTTGACCTCTGTCGATGCTCAGGTTTCAATAATCAGCACTAGCACTAAATCTATCGGTAGCACTGGTCCTTCTAGAGGTTCCGATGGAGGTGGTGATGGATCTAGCCCACCTCCACCTCCTCCGCCTTCTAATCTTGTCCTGAATACAATCTTATAGAACATGGGGCAGTTGCAGCTGACGAACTTAGCCTTTGCCTCTGGTCAATAATCTGTGCCTGCATATTACATGAAGATTCCCCTTGAAATTACCATCCTGAATACTATCCTTCCAACTACTATTGAGTCCCTGAAGTTTGATAGGTTCAATGGTGATGGGGACCTGAATGTGCATATAGACTCCTTCATGACTATGTGTAGTGACTACCATAGTCTAGACTCTAGATTTCATTTTGCTGAAACTGTTCTCGTGTCCCCTCAAGGGGACAACATTAGAATGGTATAGCTCCTTACCTAACCATTATATTTGTACCTTTAATCAGCTTATGGATCTTTTCCTTAAACGGTTTCAGGCGAACATTGGTAGCAGGGTCACTATCACTGACCTTGTTCATTGTAAACATAAGCCCAATGAAAAGATCATTGATTTTATTTCAAGATATCAAGCTATCTCAACCAAGATCCCCTTTTCCCTGCCAGATAGTGATCTGCAAAGGATGTTTATCAGCAATCTGGAGCCAACATTGAGGGAGAAACTATCTCTTAAACCAATATCATAATTTTGCTAACATGTTCTCTACTCTCATCGATTACCAGCACACTATATCGCATTTTGGATATACTTCTTCGAAACCTCACTGTGGGTCCTTTGCAGGCACGACCACAGATGGATCCCGGAAGAATAAGGTCATTGCTAATGTTGCGACTATTCCTCTGATGGCTAATGTGCAAGCCCTGGAACAAAATAGAGTCTTCACTAAGTTGAATGACTCCTATTTGAAAATAATGCAATAGTTGTTGAAAGACAACCTTATTGCCCTTCTGAAAATCAAACCAATGTTTGATAGTCGGCTTTATCCGTGTTGGTATGATCGTTCAAATTTTTTTCATTATCATCATGTGCATGGTCACAACACTGATCGATGTTATCATCTTCGACATGTTGTCCAAGACTACATCGACAGTGGTGCAATCAAGGTAGATGCACAGAAGCACAAATCAAACAAGTTTGTTGATAAAACCAACAGTGACTTGCAGATTTATACCGATCCTTTCCCTCCCCATTCGACAAACTTTATTTCTGCATCATATCCTTCTTCGAATGATTGTCCATATGTGAACATGGTCACCATCACCCCCATTAGCTCACCTTTGGCCCAGAAGGGGAAGGTATCTGACTTGTCCTTGTCATTTACCCCTCTGGATGCCCAGTATTGCAGAGAGCCTGCTCCTCTTTATGTCCCTGCCAAGCTAAATGATCGAATTGTCACAAGTGTAATGGTTAACCCATCTATTAGAGTTGATATTATCACAAAGGAGACTCTCTTCATGAATGGCTAGCATAGACCAATTTATGATGAATGTCGCACAACTTTGAGAACACATGATGTATTTTCTATCCACCCCTTAGGCAATATCACCTCGATGGTCCTCATAGGACCTAAGGTGGTGTCATCCATTTTCGTCATCATTCTTGAATCATACCTCTTCTGAGTTAAGCTTGGCATTCCTTGGCTGATTTCTTTGGATGCAGTCCCTTTAGTTGTGCACAAATATCTCAAATTTCCCCATGAGGGCATAGTGCATGTCATCTAGGACACTGGATACTGACCTCTGATTGCCTGTGGGGATTTTTTGTTGGACTACTTTTACCCTACTCTGGTGGAACCCATTCTTGCCCATGGTGATTTAATTTATCAATATAAAATAGGGGAGTCGGCCCCTACATCTATACAACCGATTGTTTCATTGCCACCTCCTGCATTGACCTCTCCTCCATCAATTTCGGTCTTGGAGCAGTTTGTGCCTCATGTCTCCTCATCATCGGGGGCTGAGGCTATGCCTGCTCCCTCAAATAGGACTTTGCATCCGCCTAGGACCACACAGCCTCCAATGGTGTCTATTGTTCCTGCGACTGTGCCCAACGCAACCAGGGGAAAGGCACCCATGTTGTCGAAGCTCGCTGCCTACCCTCCCTTTGAGCTCCTAATCATGGCCGATATTCCTTGGCCCTCTCGTTATGTGAAAAGGGAGCGCTCTTCTCATGTCCCTTTGTCATAGCCTGTGTCGACACCCTCTATTCCTCTAGCCACTTCTAGAGCGAAACAAGGTCGGACTCCTATTGTTGTGGACGTGGTGCCTCTCCAAAATACACCTCTTGTCTCCTCAGTTAGGCCTTCTCCAATCCTTGAAACAATTTCTGAGGCCTCTCATATGAAACACGATGCTCATGAATCCTCTCTAGCTCCAGTTGGTGGTCCTCACCTCCGTTGGAATTAGTGTATGCGTGAGGGTAAACACTTTTGACAAGCCCAAGCTTGAGAACATGACACTGCCTTACAGTCCGCTAGTGTTGCTTCGACACCCAACGCTGTTGTTTCAAAGCCTCTTCCCTCAGTTGCTCCCGTCTCTGCACCTATTTCGGTCTCACTCCTCATTGCTTCAAGGGATTTTGATCAACCTCCCTCTAAACAGGTGCCCCTTCTTTGGAGTCGCCTCTTATCACTTCTTTGTCGGGCATACCTCCCTTGTCCCGACCCCTTAACATGACACATACGCAGGTGGTGCCTAGTGCGGCTTTGTCTACCTCGCCTACTTCACCACCGCTCTAGTATTCGAGTTTTCCTTGAGTTCTTTAGCATGCTACAATTGATAGGAGGCCTGACACTCCTATCCTGTGTAAACACAAGTTTGAGCAGGGCCTTATCCCAAAGTTCCAACGATGCAAGTCTTCGCAAGTATATTCCTCAACCCTTCCTCTGCCTACCTCAGTGCCTATTGGTTTGCCTATTTCTATTTGTGTGATCGAGAAGGCCTCCCCTTCTCCTGAATTTGTCACTACCCCTCTTCAAGAGGCCAATGATCTTGTTCTTGTTTCATCTTCTCCCAGTGAGTCCCCTACTTCCTCCACAAATTCCTTCATGTTCGGGTCCTTGGAGGACATCCCGGCCTTGTCTACGATCTTCACACGATTGCTGACCCTTGTGTCCTCTGAGCTTGTAGACAACAATGTTGTTGTTGCTTCGTCTCTTGCTCTTGCTGCTGATACAATGCCCGGTGTGGCCCTTGCATTAGTCCCTCTTTGAGCTCACCCCCCTTCTCCCTTTGACCTAGATTGGGTGGACAAGTGCCTTCTTGAGGATGATGATCTCCTACAGTATGATTGTTAGGACTTTTCTTTTTCATCTACATCCGCTTGCATGTGTGTGTGATTGTGTTCCCCCGTGCTTGTTTTATCTATTTGTTCCCTCCCAGAGGACCCAGGTCACTCTATAGGTACTTGGATATGGGAGGTTGACTATTTTTATCCATTGTGTTGTCCTGAAGGACCCGAGTTACTCTATAGGTGCTCAGATACAAGGGATTTTCTATCATACACATTCCTCTATTTGTATACCTCTTTCTTCTATTTTTCGTATCTTGCTTTTTGACATTCGGGGACGATGCAAAGTGTTGGGGGCATTCTTTTCCTTCTTCCATGTTGACTTGAAATTTTTATTTTATCTTTGTCTTCATGTGCTCTTCTTCGGATCCAAGAAACTTGGCACTATGATGATACACCCATCTCGTAGTGATACTTGTAGTCACATAAATTTGTCCACTTAATTAAATGAATATTTACTATTTATTTGATTATTTAACCATTAGTCATCAGTTAATTAAATTAATATTTAATTAATTCATCCTCAAACTCTTCTTCTATTAACTAAATAACTTATTCAATTTATTTAAATTAATTCACTAAGCCACACTCTAAATCAATTAAATGAATAAAATATATTTATTTAATTTGACTCCTTTTCTTCATTTAAATATAAAATAAAACATTTATTTAAATCCCTAAACTACCCCCCCCCCCCCCACTTGCATTCTCCTACAAATGCAAGTCGCACCTATTTTGTTGAAATAAAGTAATTTTATTTTAAATAAAATCCTATTTTCCCTCACCCACCAAACCCACTTGCATCCTAAACTCATTCTAGATTCTTCTAAACCATTCCTAATTAGCCTAAACCCATTCGCTAATTATTGTCATATTCCTCAGCAACTTGAAGTCACTTCTCAAAGCCTCCAAAGTCTTTGAAAAGCATTAAATGCTTCATGTCTCCAACAAGCTAACCCCTAAAGTCCTCCAAACCATTAATGGTTCTTACATGACCATTTATGGCTCTTACATAACCATTAATGGTCAACTGAACTCACCCACATGGTTAGAGACTTTCCCTCTAACTCAACCTCCATTTAACTCATGGGTCTCTTCAAGCATTTATTGCTTTGACCATGGTTATCCCCACTAATTATTGCACAAGAGTTTGTCCATTGGATAAAAGTATTATTCATTGGATAAAGGCTTTATTCATTCAACTCAAAACTAACCTTACCTCCCAAGGTAACCCCCATGTCATCTCAAGCATTTAATGCTTCTTCCCTCTCCTCTCAAGCCATCTCATGTTGACATTTGTCATCCAGGGATTGGGTTGAAAGTTATCACATGGATCATAAACCCATCAATCTTGGCCCTTGTTGAGATTACTCAATCTCAACCATCCATTTCTCTATTTTTCCTATAAATAGAGCCCATTTCTTTCATATCCAGATCCATAAATATTGTATGCATCTAATCTCTACTAAAATTGAGAAAGCATTTTAGGAGCAAATCATATCTAAATTGTTATTTTGGTTCAAATCAATATAGATTAATTAGGCTTTCTCATATTTAGCTTGTATTTGCATATTTTAATCATTTTCAAAAATCTTGAATCTCCATAAGACTTCCATAGTAGTGCAAAAAGTTGAGGGCGACACTCATGTGGAACTTAGAGAGGAGAGGAACAAGGGAGGAGCAGCTATGAGCATGTTTGAGAGAATTTAGGAGTGTTTTGTGTCTTTTCTCCATTTTTGTATGCTTTCTATAATATGTTTGATATCTCTCTTGATATGCATGCTTAGGATTGTAGTTTCCTTTGTATTTCATTTATGATTGATATTACTAACACCAATGAATGATTTGTCTTGTGTTCCTAACATCCTTTTTTCAGTGCATCAATACTATATGTCTTTTTGACACTGTTATGGGTTCTAATGCCAAACTATCAGATCCCCCTGTCCTCTTGTATTGCATCTTTTGATGTTGTGGATATTTATGTGTCACTATCCATTGGTGGCATTCCAAAGAAATATCTTGTTATGTTGGCATGCCACAACTCCTCTTCTCCTTAGAGTGGCATGCCTTTCATGATATCATTTTAAGGTGGGGCCATCATATCTGCATTTATCTTTTATCTCTTGTATCAGTTTCCTTTGCCAAGTTGCTTTTTCATGCTTACCTGGGTGGGGGCCAAACTACTTGATCTTTTTCTTTTCCAAGATCACCTAGGTGGGAGCCAAACCACTTGATCTTTTTCTTTTCCAAGATCGCCTAGGTGGGGGCCAAACCACTTGATTTTTTTTTTCCAAGATCGCATAGGTGGGGGCCAAACCACTTGATCTTTTTCTTTTCTAAGATCACCTAGTTGGGGGCAAAACCACTTGATCTTTTCTAAATATTTCCTACATGGGGGCCAAACCATTCTCGACTCATATCTCTCTTGTTTTCCTTGGTAGGGGCCAATCTACTACTTACCAAATTATCTGCCCTATTGCATGGCTATCTAGCGTGTCGCTACCCATGCTGACAAATCTATCTTTATCTACCCTATCACATGGCTATCTAGCATGTTACTACCCATGCCGGCAAAGTTTATCTTCATTTTCCCTATCGCATGGCAGTCTAGCGTGTCGCTACCCATGTTGGCAAATCTATCTATCTAATCACCCTATCATATGGTTATCCATACCAGCATATCATGCCCTATCGTATGGCCATCTAGCATAATGTAGCTTGCTACCCATATTGACATATCTTATACCAATGGTGGTTGCTTATATCATATCTCTCTATAGCTAGGGGCTTTCCTCCAAAGCGAGGTTTGTTTCCATTACAGTATCTTATCATCCATCACAATATTCTCCAACTAGCATGTTTGTGATGTACCGAGTACCAATATGTATTCCAAATCTTAGCATCATCTCGCTGGGGGAAACCTCATCTCATCAACGAAAATTTGCCTCCCTATCGTGACTTCTCTTTCTCTGTATCTTCCTCTACTTTAGCTTTGCATATCTCGGCAAAGGCATGCTTGCTAAAGTGGGGGCAAAATGTAATATCAAAAATATTATCCATTGTAATTAATGTGACAAATGACATTTTTCCTCCATGTCATCAGAGGTCAAGATCCACCATCTTGTCCCTTTGTCCACTAAGGCCATCCTTGTCAGCTCTGGTTGAAGCATTACCAACTCTGCCAATCTTTCACCTTTGGGGACGAATGCACGACACAGAGACATCCACGCGGTGTGCTAGCATCCCACAAATCTAACAGTTCGTAGGTGGTTGTTTGAGCGTTACGCCTGCGCCCAAAAGGAATTGTAACGCTTCTGTACTCGCCCACTGATGTATGAATTCCTTCTTAGGTCTATATCTCTCACTTGGGAAGCATTTGGAAGGATCTTTTGGTAGTTTTGTTAATTGTTTTCTTGTAGGTTGAGCTCTTGGAGAGAACTTGAAGCCTTTCCACCATTGTTGCAGCATTACCAAGGATTCCAAGCACACCATTCCAAGTACTTCTGATCATTCCAATCTTCGTTCGTGATAGGGGAGTTATCTTAATCCTCTCTCTTGCATATTTATCAATTTTATTTCTAATTTCATATTGCATTGTTGTTCCCTTTATCATTTATCCTTCCCATGGCTTTTTGGGGTTGTCTGTGCAGGTGGAAACACCAAAATGAGAGTCTGACTTAGGAAGGTTCCAAAACACAACCCCCAATATTTTCTCCCATGCATGTGTGTAGGCATAAGTTCGTGAAGAGGAGAGTATCTTGCGAGAGGCTTCATAGCGTGGACCGATTGCGAGATTTCCTTATTCTTTAGTATTTTCCTCATTCTATTTCGTAATCTATGTTTTTTACAAGTTTCAATATTGTTTAGCTATTTTATAAATTCTGTCAGAACATTCAGAGCTTTCTCCTCAGACTCTATGCTCCTCACTATGTGGTATTTGTATCTTCCATGCGCATTGTCATTCATGGAGGTACAATGTTGTGTGCAACTATTTGCCTAGCCAATTAGAACAATAACTAGACTTAAAGTCTTAACTCAAGGATTGGTCATCCATTCTAAGTAGCTATCATTTCCATGACCGAGGTTCATTTACTTGCCAACCTAGGGACGTATTAATTGAAATGGGCTTGCATTGGATATGCACTAAATTCCGGTAAGAGTCATTGTGCACTACTGCAACAACTAAGTCTATCTAAAATAAACAAGCAAAATATGACAATTGAATGGCTATAGGAAATCTTAACATTAACAGAAGATTCTAACTAAATAATTGTTAACTAAGTTCAAAGATAACAAATAGAAATTACTCTGTCTACTTTTTTTGTAGGAACAATCATAGGATCTGGTTCCAGTAGCTACAAGAACAGTCAGTTGTTAGAACATCTACTGCAGCAAAATAAAACTTAATCTAACAATCACACATAAATACTCACCAAGTGGGCCCCCTTGGATGAGTGTATCCAGACTTCAAAAATGATTCTATGTTGTCAAAATAACATAGCCTTTATTCATTATTTTTAAAAGTCGATACAATGCATAAAATATGAGAAATGCTTCTAATTTTGGAAAACGTTGTCTAACCTCTGTGAAGAGGTGCAGGTCTTTATTTATAAGAAAGTTATAACAAGCTTTCAACTACTTAAATCATGCCCATGAAACTAGGTGAAAACATTTATTACAAAAAGGAGAAGAAGTCAATCCATAGAGAACGTGGGACTTTACCAAACCATAGCCACGAATATAGCATGGCGGTTTTTACTAGATTGATGCTTGGTAGAGACAACCATAAATGAGTCTGGTATCACCTCACTATTCCTTTTCTGCTTCACTCAAACACCATCTTCTCCATTGTTTTAAATGCTCAACCACCCCAAAATATCTCCACCTGTTTGCATGGCATGATTCGCCATCTGGATTAACACAACTGCTTCTACAACAACTTATTTACTCCTGCATTAAAGGTTAGAACATATATATATATATATATATATATATATATATATATATCACAACATTTATACATCCACACATGATATTACCATAATAATCTGCATAGTGATAGGAATATTGTCAAAACAATACAGGGTTCAACGAGTTTGGCTATCATTCAAAATGCACATAATCTAAACTCTGATACATCACATGACTTTAACATTGTCCCAATACGCAACTTAAAACATAGGAAAAAATTATCAGTCATAAAAATAAAAGAGCTATTATTTTAGTTCATCATTTGCCCCCAACTTAATGTCTTGCTGGTCCTCCAACAGGAGGAAAATTCCTTACTCTGGCACTAACTCGAAAATCACCTACAATACCTTGTCCCGTGCCTCCTGTGGCTAGGTTCCAATACCTCCCGTAGCCAAGTTCCAATAAAATCCCTTCATATTCTCTAGCTAGCCCACCTGGATTCCTCTGCGGCCTGATCATATGGTTTATCTGTAGCTCTGCATCCCATTAATGGCCACATAAGAATAGGTGGCTGAAATATCAAAGGTAGCCCATTATTACCTTTTGTCCTGCCCAAGCGGATATACTTGGGAGCTCTCTATATGGATGCATGATAGTTGGACAATGAATGGGGTTCACCCTTCTTTAGATCCTCTAAAAATTTATTCCAATGTTGAGTTAGACTTTCAACTACAGTTTGATTCTCAGATCCAATATACAGTAGGGGATTCCATTCATTATCAGAAGAGACAGTATAATTATGCAAATATATCACATAGAAATTTTTTAATAGTTATAGGAGTGCTTTGGTAAGCACAATAAAACTCGTGTGGAGTTTCCAAAGAAGGGATGATATCCCTAACAATACAGTTAAGTTTAAAACATAGATATTGTTCCTTTAGATACAAAGCATAAACCCTCAACAAAGCCCTGCACTGCATTAACTCAAGAACCATGTTTGCTACAATATCTACTTTAGTTTGTAACTCAATAATTTGGTTGTCCCTCTTTTCAATTTATTTTTCTTTCATGTCAATTATCCCCTCTAGCCTAGCCTTTTCTATTCCCCATTGTCTATAAAATGTGAGTGCAACAAATAAGCTAGTGAGACGTGAAGGGAGCCTATGAGAAGTTACCTGAGAGCTTAAGATCTTATCACCTGGTTCTTCAAACTGCTCTTCTATTTGGGATAAATTTGTCAATCTTTCGGCTTCATGTCCTTCCTGCATCTTACTCTCTTTCTGACTGTCGTGCCCTAATTCTGATGTTTCCACATAAATAACCTCACTCACACCTCTTGTTGCCTGATCTCTTTGCTTAACCCGATGACTTCTTCTTAATGGCAGTTCTTGTGTGGCTATAGGAAATTTTGCTATAGGAAAACCCTCCATCATTTTTTGCTTTTTAGTTGCAGAAGGAACCTGTGCTTCTTGAGGTTGTTCCATAGTTTCTTCCCCTGCATCGCCTTTTTCTTTACCTTTCCTTTTATAAAATGCAGCCCCACTTTAAGTTTGAGTGGAGGGCTGCTCAACACTTGGCTCAATTACTGTTCCTTCCGCGCCAAACAAAGCTTCCTCGATAATAGGAGGTTCGGCTGCCGCAGAAAACCTAGGAGATGAGGCTTCTCCGATATTTTCTTCTTGAACTACAATTTCTTCTGTAGTAGGAACATTTCCTTCCCCAAATTGCCTATTATCCTCAAACTCTCCCCATGACATCTATGAGACATCTCTCAGAGACCATTCTACCAATAATTTGATTAATCTATGATGACTCCTTTTCACTAATAGAGATAAGATGATACAAGACATTTGGAATATTCATCATTCGGGCATGCGTTAGATGACTCAATAATTTGAAATGAACAAAATGTAGATTAGAGTACTTACCATCACATGTTAAATACTTCATTATATGAAATGCAACTTGCGGCCATTGTCTTGGAAGAGATATCTGCTTAGTTCCTTTCTTGTCCATGCTAAGAGGTCCATCAGTTGGGTGAGTGAACTCTGCCCTTGCACTTCTTGCATATTTTACCTCAGCAAATAGTTCTCCATCCTACGGCAACCCAGTGACTTCGGCTATTCTCTGCTCTGTGGTTATAACCCATAACCCTTTGACAAAAGCCTCCCCATAAATTCATGTGCAATCTCCTCATTAAAATATGTCAATTTCAAAATATAATCGATCCACCCATAGGTCCAAAAATAGTGTTCACATTGGTCGTCTTGCAGCAAAGCGTCATGAGTCATAGGCTCATGACGGATAGGCACACCTCCCATGGCTAACTTGACAATCAAAAATTTCACCACAACAAAATGCAAAGTTTAAATATCCTGCGAGATTTGAAAATTCATGCCCCGTAACCTTTTATTTATTCTTCAGTACCTTTCATCAACTATGGCGGCATGAAAGGTATACTCACTCGTGCTACAGCTTTCACATCAGTACTAATTCATTCAAAAATTATGTCAAGTAAATTAAAACACATCATGGACAAGGACACATCATTATGCAGTCATAAATAGAACCATAAAACACCCCCCCCCCCCCCCCCAAACTTAAGATGACACATGTCCACACATGCGAAAAAGGACTGAGGAAAGGGAATGTGGATTATGTGAATCATATCAGATAATCATCATAAAGAAAGTATAAATGCATTATTAAAGAAAAATAAATAATATACATGCCTGCAGTCATGTTGATTAATGTTGCAATCAAACGATTAGTTATTCATAATATGAGATGAGGTGACATGAAGTGGGTGATGTGGAAAAAATAGAAATGAAGTGTGATGAGGTGGATGAGAAAATTTATTAGCGGAGAACGGTATTTCCATAAAATATGGAAATGTTTATTATGAATGCATGCAAAAGGAATTTTAAGACTCTGGGCCGAGAAGGCCCCCTATAGAGGCTGCAGGAACCGTGGTCTGCACTTGGTTGTCAAATGGTTGTAGGAAGTCCTCTTTTGTAGCAGGCTTATGATAAAGACGTAGTCGATTACCATTGACCAAAAGTTTGAATCTGACTGGGTTTATTGTTGCCAGCCGAACTACTCCATTTTGAAAAACTTCAACAATCTCATATGGGGCCAACCAACGTGTCTACAACTTCCCCATTGTATCCTTATATTTGGAATCATATAACAATGCCCAATCTCTAGATTTAAATATTCTCTCCTTAATATATTTATCATGCCATTTAGCATGTTGATGTTGAATAATTTATGTATGCTGGACAACCAGCTTTCTCAGTTCATCTAGAGCATTCAATTGCATGATGCAGTCTTTTTGTGCTTCTAACATAATCATATTCAATCGCAGAGCTATCCTAAGAGTTTTATGTTCAAACTCAATGGGCATCATGGTTGTTTTTACATACACCATTCCAAAAGGTGTAAAACCAGTTGTTGTCTTCCATGTTGTTATGTATACCCAAATGCAATGAGTTTTTTAGTGGCTAATATTCGCCAATTATTTTAGACTTATATAAATTGCCAACGAGTTTATTTTATGAAATTTTTGAACTCAAAGATTCGCCAAAATATTCAATACATGATTGGATCAAATTTGCCAAAATTTTATAATTTATTATTAAAAATTAAATTAATTCACTAATAATACAACATAATTATTAATTACAATAGGGTTTTATCAGCAATCTTTTCCACCATTGATTCAAAATATAATCTAATGACCATCATTGCATTCCATGAGGTAAATTGTAACTACAAGTTGTAATGCTCATGGGGGTTGAGTTACTTTTCAATTGTTGACCTCAATAGAAATCAATGGTATAAAAACAGTTTTGGGCCCCATGATTATTACAAATTTGAAGTACATTTTATCTGACAAAATACAAAAACTATTAGATTAATTTAAATTAATGGCAGTAACTAAATAAAGAGGTGTCTGCCCTTTAAATTCATTACTGGTTTCCACCTTAGGCCTCTACTTTTCTATAAGAGTATAGTTTTTTAAATGAAATTATTTGCAATAGTAATTAATTCATACTCCTATTATTTTCTAAGATTCGCCAAGATTTTCTACCAAAAAAATTTGATGTAAAAAATTCGCTAATAAAAATTATTATTTATATCCAAAATAAATAAAATATATATATATATATATATATATATATATATATATATATATATATATATATATATATATATATATATATATATATATATATATATATATATATATATATATATATATATATATATATATATATATATATATATATATATATATTAGGGGGGGTTTCTTAAAGTTATCACTGCCCAAATGGCTTCAGGAAGTCTATTTGACCAATCTTTCTTATGAAGAGCTATTGTCTTGGTAAGAATAGCTTCTAAATCCCTATTTGTAACCTCTACCTGACCATTTGCCTGAGGATGGTATGGACTAGACTTCTTGTATCTGATATTATATTCATTAACCAATGCTGCAATTAATGTGGAAGTAAATTGTGGTCCTTTATTTGAAATAATCTCTCTTGGTACTCCATCGTCATAGAGAAATTCAACTACTTTATTATCTCTTGCATGTGTCATTACTCTTGCTTCCACCCATTTTGTATTATAATTGGTGCATACTAGAATATAGGATTTCCCATTGGAAAGAGGATCAATTGGTCCTACAAAATCCAATCCCCATTTGTCAAATGGTGCAACCAATATTTGGGGATACAATGGCATTTCATTAGATCTGGTGGGCCTACCCATTCATTAACATCTATCACATTTTCTAGTATATTGAGTTGCATATTTATGCGAAGCTGGTCAATAATACCCTGTGTTAAGGATTTTAAGTGTTGTTCTTTTAGGAGCAAAATGTCCTCCACATGGCTCATCATGACATGCATGAAGAATATCATATGTTTCATCCTCTTTGACACACCTTCTTAAGACTTGGTCAGGTCCAGTATAAAATAAGCAATCAACAATCCAAGAGAAATTAAAGCTTTTCTCAACTACCAACCATCTTTCTTTAGGAGAAAAATGATAAGGCATCTTATTAGAAGCTAAATAATTTGCAATATCAGCATACCAAGGAGTGTGAGCTTTTATCAAGAATAAATGTTCATGTGGGAAAGCATCATCTATTGCTTCAGGAGTGTCCTGCAATTGAAGCCTAGAAAGATAATCTGCAACTACATTAGCTTTACCTAGTTTATCAACAACTGTAATATCAAATTCCCGCATCAATAGTAACCATTGAGCCAATCTTCCTGTGATTGAAGGCTTGTTCATGAGATATCTTATTGTTGTATGATCAGTATGCATATATATTTGATATCCTGTGATATAATGCCTGAATTTGTTAAGTGCATAAATTACTGCCAACATCTCCTTTTCTGTGACAGTATAATTAAGCTCAGGTCCTTGCATGTTTTTGCTGATGAAATAAATTGTATTCTCTAAATTGTCCATGTTCTGGCCCAAAATTGCTCCTATAGCATAATCTAATGCATCTGTGTGAATATGAAAAGGTAATGACCAGTTTAGACCCTTGAGCACTGGTGCTTGAGTCAAAAGACAATATAAAGGTCCTGCAATTTTACTAAAATCCTTAATAAATATTTGATTATATCCAACATGACCATGGAAACTTCTAACATCCTTTTTCTTTGTGGGAACAAGAAGGTTTTGAATGACTTCAATTTTGGCTGGGTCAACCTGTATTCCAGTTATAGAAATATGATGGCCAAGAACTATGCCTTCCTGCATTATCATAAAGCATTTTTCATTGTTCAAGGATAAACTATAATCTTCACACCTCTGTAAAACTTTCTTTAAATTCCCCAATTCCTCTTCAAATTATGAACCATAAGTGGTAAAATCATCCATATAGATCTCCATGCTATCCTGGGAAATGTCTGAAAATATGCTTATGACTACACTTTGAAAAGTAGCTAGAGCATTACATAACCCAAAGGGAAGAACAAAATATGCATGTGTTCCCCAAGGGCAAGTAAATGTAGTCTTTTCCTGAACCTTAGGAGAAATTTGAATCTAGTTGTAGCCACTGAATCCATCCAGGAATGAAAAGGACTGCTTCCTTGCCAAGGAATCTAATACTTGACCAAAAAATGGTAATGGAAAATGATCCTTCCTAGTTGTTGAGTTCAAAGCTATGTAATCTACACATACCCACCATTTACCTCCTTTCTTTGGAACTATGACTAGAGGCGACACCCACTGACTATCTGATATAGGATAGATAAACCCGGCATTTAACAATTTTTGTAGTTCCTCTTTAACTATCTCCCTTAATGTGGGATTGATTCTTCTTTGTGGTTGTCTGAGTGGTCTATAGTCCTCTTTGATATATATGTGGTGTGTACAAATCGTAGGATCTATTCCTTTCATGTCTTTGTAATCCCACGCAAAAGCGTGTTGATGACATTTGAGCAAATCAACCAATGTTAGCTTTTGAGTTTCTGTGAGTTGATTATTGATATTCAAACATTTATTTGGATCAACTTCCACCTTGACAGTAAGTTTGATCTGAGCTGCTTTAGAAAGATAAGAAGTGTGCAATATGTCAGCGGCTGCAAGAAAATTTGATGTTGTAATACTTGATGTTAGCTCCAGCGATTGCTACTCCAGACTATACTAATTTTCCAAAATATTAGAAAGGACAGAATCATCATCTTGAAGTCATAGAAATGATTCTCTATTAATCATCATAAGATGACTAACAAAATTGACTTCCCCTTCTAATTCCTCCCCCACGTTAGGCCAAACAACTTGTTCTTAATCAAGTTGGGGCTGAGCAGGTGAATACATAGCAAGATTTTTAGTGGAATTTCTATTAGAAATAGTCATGTCCCCTGATCAGCATCCAATATATGCATCAGTTGTAGCAAGCCAAGGTCTCCCTAAGATGACCAGATATCCCCCCAATGTCGCTTTAGGAGACACGATCATAAAATCTATCAAATATTCCTAGGAATCTAGAATAACCACAACATCTTCAATCATACCATCAAGTCGAATTGTGGAACTTTCAACAAGTTGTAGGACTGTAGAAGTTGGCCTGAGACTGTTATGTTAAGTTTTTGCATAATGTACTTTGTCATTACATTGATGTCTACTCCCAAATCTATTAATGCATTCTTTATCTGAGTGTCATTGATGATTATTTTCACAATAGGACTACCAGGGTTAGAATATTTAGGTATTGAAACTTTGTCCAACATAATATCAGCCAGTTGACCCATTACATGCATTCTTTGCAGATCCTTTTTGGTCCTGCCGGGTTTATTTAAACATGCCTCTTTAATTGCTTTACCATAGATAGGGACATCCTTAATAGCCTGAAATAATGGAATCTTAACACTAGTGTTTCAGCTGATCAATAATATCAAAATTTATATCCTCTTGTTGATGAATCTCTTCAGCTTGCAACCTTTGAGGAAATGAGGGTATTTGTTTATTCTGAGGAATTTGGGTTGTTGGACTAGATATTTCCTTTTCCTTTTGTACTACAATTATAACTGGAGGGGATGGGTTAGGCAAAGTTGTCCCGGATCTAAGGTGAATATCACTTATAGAAAGAGAAAGTCTTGGGTATTGATTAGGATCAACTGAATAAACTTGATGTTGTTGTTGGGGCTTGCTATTAGGATTTGGCATGGGTTGAGTGGGTAGCTATGTGGGTTTAGGTGCAATTGTATTAGTCGTAGGAGGTGGCATTATAGAATGTTGTTGAGGTTGTTGAGGTTGTTGCAGAGGTTGTTGATACCAGAAGATTGATTTCACCATTGTTGACTTCCTCTCCACTGAGGAGAAGGTTGCCAATTCCCTTGGAATGGTTCCATGGCCCCTAAGATTGAGACCAATTTCCTTGTGGCTACTCCCATTGTGGATATTGATTGGAAAAAATTTCCCTTGACCTTGAGGGTTATACTAATTTTTACAATTTCCAAAATTTTGAGCATATGGAGGTTGCCACTGATTATTTTGTGCATAGGAATTTCCATTATAACCAGAAAAAGAAAGTGGATCAGAAGGCATACCTTGTCTTGGAAAATTTGGCCTTATTTGAGAAACATAAAATATTTGTTCATCATCTCCTTGTACTGGCTTGAAATCAGGAACATCAAGATTTGTAACCATCTTACATCTATAGTCTCTCTTGTTTTGTCTACAATGTGGACAAAATTCTGCAAGGATTGCATCAACTTCCTCATGATTATTCTTAGCTTGGAGTGTGTCTAACTGAGTAGCCATTATTGTTTATGATATCCTCTTTAAAATCCTTCAAAAGGTGATTGAGCTCCATTCGTGACACTCCATTACTGGATGTTGATGAAGACACTCCCAACTTGAAACGCCTATTCTTCTTAGAAGAGGATCTGGAATACTTCTGACAAATTTGGCCAATGTCATTCAATGTTGATTGAGTTATATCACCACCTCCCATAAGGTCTAAAGCATTCGTGCATTCATCACTGATCACTCTCAGAAATATCAACTTAAGAGAGCCTTCATTTAAAGTACTATGCTTGGACTTCTTGACACTGAATAGAAATCTCTCTAGAAAATATTCTAGACTCTCATCCTCCCTTTGTGTCATTCTAAAGATATCATCCTCATAGCGGCCAGTCCCTCGATAATAATCTTTATATTTCACAAGAAACAACCATTTCATCTCATCCCATGTATTGATTGTACTACTCCCTAGACTCATAAACCATCTCAAAGATGATTCCTTTAAAGTGGCAGGGAATATTTTAAGTCTATTGGAATATGTAGTGTAATCATAACTCCTACGGAGAACATAAAACTCAAACAAGAAAGTATCAAGGTCCTTTGTCACTAGTCCAGAAAATTTAGGCAGAGAAGAAGCTGGAATGTCCTTGAGGTTAGCATTATCATGCAAATCAAAAATGGGGAACTCAAATGTTGGGTTCATAGGTGGAGGTGGGTTATTCCCATTGGGGGTTGGATTTCCTTGCATTGGTCTTTGAGGAGCAGTTACTGGACAAGGGTCCTCTCCAGGTGGTCCAAAGAGAAAATTGTTACTATTTACTAAGTTGTCATTAGTTTTATGTCCAAAGTCATCCTATATACTCTAGTCGGTTATTACTACCGAAATATTCAGTCGGTATGTACTAAGGCTGTCGGTTATAGAAGAAAGGCTAGTCACCGAGATGAGTTATACCGAGCTGCCTACCAAGTAAAGTTCCTATGCCTACCGAGCAGCAAAGAAGGTATACCAAGTTAATCTGAATCGAGTGGAAACGTGTTACTAGATTCAATGAACCTGGACACATATGTGGAAACGTGTTACAAGATTCAAGAACAGGGAACCGTTATTACATAAGGAATTGCACTCTAAGATTTTGTATGATTTTGAGGAAGTTTATCCAATGAAATAATTTCTATGTTTATTCATTCGATAAAACATGTTTGTATGATCGATGTATGAACAAGATCACCATCTCAGAGATCTATATATTTAGAGTGATTTTGAGTATCTAAGTGAGAGAGGGAAGATTGATGAATTGAAAATGAAAAATCATGAGAGCAGATAAGTGACAGAGATATTCAGAGGTCACCAAGAAGGTTTTTCAGAAAATAGTTTAAGGGACAGAGTATACAGAAGAGGTCACCGAGTTGATTTATCAATTACCGAGGGATTCTATGAGCAAGGTAATTTCATATTGAGCACATAGAGTCTGCTATAACATTTCAAGATGTAAATTTGTAGATATTTGTAAATATTTTGATTGAATTATTTTGAGTTGTAATAGAAACCTTTAACAGGGTAAAAGACTCTAACAAAGTCTATAAATTGTAAAGCCTTTAACTAGGTACATCATTTTGTAAAAGTGTTTGTAAAATCCTTTAGCAAGGTAGATCTAAAGATCTTGATACTCCTAACAGGGTAAGCTATCAGAAATAGCTAACATGTAGCTCTAACCGAGCAACCTCTATTATTGCAGTAGTGAAGTTGTGGGTGCCATCCCCACCACAGTTTTTCTCTCTAACAAAGAGTTCTGTGTAACCAAAATATTTGAGTTATGGAGTGAAATGTGTATGAATGTTATTTCTATGATTATGTTTCAGCATTATATATTATGAGATCAGATATACACAGTTTATGTTTATCAGTAAGATTGTTTTAGAAGAAAAGTTTTGAAGTACTGATTCACCCCTCCCCTCTCAGTACATTAGCTTTCCTAGTTGGACCTAACAATTGGTATCAGAGCTACTCTCTTGGAAAAGGGTTTTACTGCCTAAAGAGAAAGATCCTATCAATGGAAGGCTATAAACAATCACGTAGAATTTTGAATCTCCAAGAAGAATTGGATCATGCTAATCAAGTGATTGCAGACATGCAGAGACAAATGCAAAAATCACTGAAAGTCGGAAGAAGATTGTCTGATGATTTATAGGACTCACAAGAGTTGGTGGAACAAATTGAGACATCATCTGAGAATAGCATATCAAAAGAGTCTGAAGAAATGATTGTAGAATTGAAAGAAAAGAACAAAGCATTGAATGATCAGCTAAAAGCAATGAAAAGGGAGCATGAGTATTTTAGCACATAGATGACTGAAAATATTGATGCATTGAGGACAACTGAGGATAACATAAGAGATTTAGAAAAAGAAAAACAACAGCTAGAAGCATTGGTGTCTGAAAAGAATGATGAAATCACAACGATGACTGGAATCCAACATAATCTGTCTGATCAATTGGGTTATGCACATCATGAAGCAAATCTAAAAGAAAACAAGAATCAAGCATTGAAACTTGAATTATCAAGATTGACCGATGAACTTGAAGCAGAAAAGAAGTCAAAAGAAACACTGAAAAAAAGTTATGAAGCGTCAAGAATGTTGGATGAGCAACTAAACATAAGATCACCCAACAAATCTGTCGGACTCGGTTACAAAACAAACAACTCTACCGACAAAGGAATCAACACTACCGAGAAAGGAGAATCATCAAAGAAGGCTGGACATAAAGATAAATTGAAAGATAAGAAGCCTATTTGTAATTATTGTGGAAAACAAGGACATACTGCCAACATGTGCCGAATAAGAAAAGGTAAGCAACCGAATGTCACTAGGTCTGATGGTTATTGTTACAATTGCAATAAGTATGGTCACACATCTAATCAATGTAGGACAAAGTCTGTTAGCAATCATCAAAAGGCAAAATTCAAGGGGTTTTGCAAAAACTGCAATAGATATGGACACAATACCGGGAATTGTTGGTTTAAGCAGAAAAACTATATGTGGTCTTCATACCAAGCAAATACTAGAAGCTACCGAACTCACACAGATCTTAACCAACAATATAATGCAGTACCATGGGATTACAATACAAGGATATGGTGTGAATGTTGTGGAAGATATGGACATATAATTGCCAACTGTTTGATAAGGTTTGGAATGAACAATCGGAGATCATGGAGAAATCCTGGAATGGCATGTTTTCATTGTCACAAAGTTGGACACTTGGCTAAAGATTGCAGAGATCAACCCAGAGGAGATACTGAAGAGATAAGAATCAAATTATAGAAAATCTGGAAAAAGAAGGAAAATGGATCAAATAATGAAGAAAGCACCTTACCTACCGAGTTAGGTGCATCTACTTCGAATTAATCATAAAGGTATGAAAGGACTGCGTTTTCTCAAGGTTAGATGAACACAATTCCAATTTAATCATGAACACAATTCCAAAATCTGCATACCTAAGATGCAATAACATTTCTAAATACTATCTAGTCTATTTGAAGTACCAGAGAAGTTGGTAAGTACAGGAAACCTGTCTAGTCAGTAAAAGCATAGAAGGAAGATAATCGGTTTAGTGGAACCGAGTGCATTTAATGCTTATCTTACCTGAATGCACGAAGCCCGATAAGGTAAAGGGTGTATTTAAAGTTGTGTGTGCGGTCATTTCACACTTACCAGTTTTCAAGGAGCAGAGCTAAGCAAATCAAAGGCGATCAAACATTTCTAGAGCTAATTTCAAGGTATTTTCCAACAATCTTAAAATGCATTTTCAAGCAAGTTAACCGATCAATATCAGTTGTGAATATTTTCATTATATTTACTAAGTCGAAAGCGTTTTCTGGTTAGTTGAAACCCTAAGCTTTTTCGTTAGTAGAAATCCAAGTTTGAAATGGCTCCCAAGATGCAGAAACCTGTTGTAGTTGAGACTATTGAGAACCCATCACTAAAGTATTCCTTACCTCCCAAAGTGGCATCTGAACCTAATGAGAAAACTACACTTTCTCTTATTCCGAATAGGGTTCTATTGGTTGAAGATGTCATATTTTATACTAAGTGTCGTGTTGAAGAGCTAGGTCATACCAAAATTAAGGACATGTATGATGAATTATGCACCGATGGAATCCTAGATAGTAAGTATGAGCATATCAAAGTTAAGGGATTAACCGAAGCCCTAACCTATCCTCGAGTTTTCAAACCCCAATGGGTCAAATTTGTCTTGAGCAGAGTGCATGACGACTTTATGTGGTTAGAGGAGCAACCGTTCAAAATCACCAAGGAGATTATTCACATAATAACCGAATACCCTATATTCGACCATGCCCGAGCACAGAAGATGATTTCACAGAAGGAATTGATAACTTTAACCGAAGTTGAGTCTAATTGCAGAGGTCTTAAGTTGAATAATGTAACAGATGCAGAGCTAAAGTTCGCAATTAGAGTCATTGGTTATTGTTTCTTTCAATCGACAAGAGAAAACAGTGTACCATGTGCAGCTGTGGACTTGGCCTATAAAATTGTGAAAAAGGGTATGAAAGTAGATTTATGTGAAGTATTGTTGAAGAATATTTTTGAAAATCTCAACACAATAAGGAAACCTAAGAAGAATAACACTACTAACACACTAAAGTTTGGGTCACTCTTAGTGTGTATGTTCTTCTATTTTCAGAAGTTATTTCCTTCAGTCAGTAACATCGTTTGGGAATTACACCGACCAATCACCCATCAAATAAATGATTTTATCAATCAGCTAGGTGATAATTTCAATGAGATAATGGATGATTACTTTAACAAATTTCAGGACAAGATGCATAACAGGTACAGGATCCCACCTCAGCTAGTGGAAAAATATAAGGATACTATATGTTTTGAAGTGGACATCGACTACTATTATCTCAATGCAGTAGAACCTAGAGCTCAATCTTTACTGCCTATGGGTTATGAGATTGATGTTGATATTACTCAATAACAAATAGATGCCTTTTTGGCACTTCCAAGGCACTTGATCGAGATCAGGTATGGTACCTATGAAGAGGTAAAAGAAAAAGTAAAAATGAGTATTATGGTACCAAAGGCTACCAGGAAAGCCACTAAAATGATCAAAGATTTAACTGAGAAATTTGGACAAGGTTCTACCTCCACACCTACTAAGCTAGCAAGTAGGAAAGATGATCAACTTTCAATTGAGGAAGAATCTGAAGCTCAAGAAGGAGCAATTACACTGAGCACCGAGTTGCCAAAGGGCAAAATCTTGAAAAGAAAGAAATAGGACACAACTAAGGTATCACTGACTCCACCAGTTAAGCAACCTAACACTAGATCATCTGTAGTGTCACCCAGTAAGAGGTAGAAAAATGTTGAATTGCCTAAAGTTACAAAGACTTATAGAAAGTTGACCAGGAGACTCATTTTGAATAAGGAGTCAAGTGACACTGAATCTGAAGATCCAAATAAATTTCAGATTGTTAAAAGTACAAAGGAAGATGTACACAGTGTTGACAATCTATGTGCAAAATTGAAACAATATGGAGGATTTGGATCATTTAGGTATGTAAAATATGACTCCCGAACAAAAGAAGAAAAGAGGCAAATAGAGGAGTCAGTAGTGTGTACACTTCTCAAATTTTGAGTAGTTCCATTGGAAGTAACTAATTTTCTTCCAAAAGCATTGTACTCTCATATTGACAACAGATGGAAATATGCTATGGACTCGGAGAAGCAGATAAGAGAAAGAGTTTTGGTACATCTCTTTCCAGACATGTCAGTATATGATATAAGAAATCATTTGAAAAACTACCAGACAAATTTTCAAGTAAAGCAAAGGGCCTTGAAAATGATGAATGGCCTTTATCTTGAAGTACAAAAGGAAACTAAAGAAAAATGGCAAGAAATTTTCAGAATTCAGACTAAAGAGACTCAAGGTGAAGTGGACATAGTTGACATCACCGAGCAAGATCCTAATTCAACTATTCAACAAGATGAGGATGTCATGGACACTAAGGTACAAGAAGAAGAAATGATAGAAGGAAATGCTTATGCCAAACTAGTATCAAGTGAATCAGTCTTGGAACAAGTTAAGTCCTATCCTCTGGTAACTCAACAAGTGTCAACCGAGAAACCTCAGGACACAAAACAAGGCAAAGAGGATCAAAAGGCTACACAAGGTGAATCTACCTCTCAGGCCCCAGGCGAGCAAACTTCTCAAGCTCCTGCAAACACTGAAACTATTGCCACTGAGACCCCAAGCAAGGAAACATCGAAGGATACAACAGAGGCTTCAGAAACTGACAAAAGTATTTCTCCCCCGGAGCAACATACCGAGGAAGATCAAGCCTCCAAAACCATTGTACTCATTCAATCGGTGAAGGCATCATCATCAAAAAAGAAGAAAGCAAAGAAGCACAGTTTCAAGATAGATCTGTTAAAGCCTATTGTGCTGCCGAATGTTGACATTTCAAAACTAAAAGGGCAAGCACTTATTGAATTCGGAGAGCTTTGTAAAGCCAAAGCAGAACAGGAAAAACAAATAGCTATTCAGAAGAAGAACCGAGTACTTCAAAAGGTTAAAGCATTATTGATAGACATGCTACCTGAAGCTATCGTGAATAAAGATGTTGCCATCCATATGCAACTGGATGAACTACTCACTCAATTAGAAGCATCAAGAGTAGACGCATCAAAATACCTTAGCAAATTAAAAGAAAAAGAGCTAACTGCCAAGATAATTGAAGAAGTGCAGAAGGCAATTGCTATAGGTAAAGTCAAGCTTGTTGGATTCATTGTTGAGTTGTCCCCTCAACTCAAGCACATTATTTATTTATTCCAGAAGTTGTGTACATTTTCATTCTTTATTAAAGATATCAAGCATAAGACCAAAGTCATTGAAAAAGAGATTACCGATCTCTCCAATAAACTGACTACCGAGCCAAATTCTATTCAGAACTTTTATACAAAGCTACAAACTCTTATGGCTCAACAGTTAGAACTTCGGAATGAAGAGCACAAAATAAGGATGGATATCATGACTCTTTAAACATTATTTATTCCCCATTTATCGTCCGTTCAAGAGAAGATCAACCGGGCTACCCAATTATCCACTCAACCAGAGGGAAGCACTTTAGATGGTTTGATTTCACTGTCAGCTGATATTACAACTCAGAATTCTTTAATGCAAAGTGTCAAGGATGCACTTACCAAAACTCTCACCGACGCTCGTACTAAGTATAAATCTATTTTTGACCAGTTGTCCCCACCTAATGGTAACTAGTTTTGATGTTTGTCAAAAAGGGGGAGTGTAACGAGTATATAGAGAATAGAGTTTATACTATCTACCGAGTGTACAAATGACATTGATAGGGGGAGCATGGAACATCAGGAGCATGCAAATCAAGTTATGTACAACATATTGATAAGGGGAGTATATACTTGAAGTATGTATTTGAACAAATGTATATACTGTCATTTCAGTCAAATTTTGTAAGTATATAGATTTTGTGTTATGACTTTGAAAGGAGTTTTGTCAAACATACCAAACTAATGTCAAAAGGGGAGATTGTTACTATTTACTAAGTTGTCATTAGTTTTATGTCCAAAGTCATCCTATATAATCTAGTCGGTTATTACTACCGAAATATTCAGTCGGTATGCACTAAGGCTGTCGGTTACAGAAGAAAGGCTAGTCACCGAGATGAGTTATATCGAGCTGCCTACCGAGTAAAGTTCCTATGCCTACCGAGCAGCAAAGAAGGTATACCGAGTTAATCTGAACTGAGTGGAAACGTGTTACTAGATTCAATGAACCTGGACACATATGTGGAAACATGTTACAAGATTCGAGAACAGGGAACCGTTATTACATAGGGAATTGCACTCTAAGATTTTGTATGATTTTGAGGAAGTTTATCCAATGAAATAATTTCTATGTTTATTCATTCGATAAAACATGTTTGTATGATTGATGTATGAACAAGATCACTGTCTCATAGATCTATATATTTAGAGTGATTTTGAGTATCTAAGTGAGAGAGGCAAGATTGATGAATTGATGATTTGAAAATGAAAAATCATGAGAGAAGATAAGTGACAGAGATATTCAGAGGTCACTGAGAAGGTTTTTTAGAAAACAGTTTAAGGGACAGAGTATACAAAAGGGGTCATCGAGTTGATTTATCAATTACCGAGGGATTCTATGAGAAAGGTAATTTCATATTGAGCACATAGAGTCTCCTATAACATTTCAAGATGTAAAGTTGCAGATATTTGTAAAGATTTTGATTGAATTATTTTGAGTTGTAATAGAAACCTTTAATAGGGTAAAAGACTCTAACAAAGTCTATAAATTGTAAAGCCTTTAACCAGGTACAACATTTTATAAAAGTGTTTGTAAAATCCTTTAGCAAGGTAGATCTAAAGATCTTGATACTCGTAACAGGGTAAGCTATCAGAAATAGCTAATATGTAGCTCTAACCGAGCAACCTTTATTATTGCAGTAGTGAAGTTATGGGTACCATCCCCACCGCAGTTTTTCTCTCTAACAAAGAGTTTCTATGTAACCAAAATATTTGAGTTATGGAGTGAAATGTGTATGAATGTTATTTCTATGATTATGTTTTAGCATTATATATTATGAGATTAGCTATACACAGTTTATGTTTATCAGTAAGATTGTTTTAGAAGAAAAGTTTTGAAGTATTGATTCACCCCTCCCCTCTCAGTACATTAGCTTTCCTAGTTGGACCTAACAATTAAGGTTGTTCTCAGAAATTTCAAATGCAAGAGGGTTCAAATTATTTGGGGCTTGTTAAAGTGTAGCAAAAGGGTTTACATCTGGTGCTTCATATGGATTGAATCTTGTATGATCAGGATGGTTAGGAAGGAATATACCTTGAGCATCTCTTCTTCGTCTATAGATTCATGAGAATTACTTAAAATAAACTAAACTATCAAAACCAACTATACTGAAAACTTAAAAATTCATAACTATGACAGGTTCTTAGTTTGACACCATCCCTGGCAATCATGCCAAAAATGTTTGCCTAGCCAATTAGAACAATAACTAGACTTAAACTCTTAACTCAAGGATTGGTCATCCATTTTGAGTAGCTATCATTTCCATGAATGAGGCTCATTTACTTGTCAACCCAGGGACGTATTCCTTGAAATGGGCTTGCATTGTATATGCACTAAGTTTCGGTAAGAGTCATTCTGAACTATTGTAGCAGCCAAGTCTATCTAAAATAAACAATTGAAAATATGAAAATTGAATGGCTATAGGAAATCTTAACATTAACGGAAGATTCTAACTAAATAATTGTTAACTAAGTTCAAAGCTAACAAACAGGAATTACTCTATCTGCTTTGGCTGCAACAACAGTCACGGAATCTGGTTCCAGTGGTTGCAAGAATAGTCAGTTGCTAGAACATCTACTGCAGCAAAAGAAAAATTAATCTAACAATCACACAGGAATACTCACCAAGTGGGCCCCCTTAGATGAGTGTATCCAGACTTCAAAAATGATTCTATGTGCTCAGAATAACATAGCCTTTATTCATTATTTCCAAAAGTCGATACAATGCATAAAATAAGAGAAATGCTTCTAATTCTGGAAAATGTTTTCTAACCTTTGTGAAGAGGTGCGGGTCTTTATTTATAAGAAAGTTATAACAAGATTTCAACTAATTAGATCATGCCCATGAAACTAGGCAAAAACATTTATTACAGCAAGGAGAAGAAGTCAATCCATAGAGAACATGGGACTTTACTAAACCACAACCATGAATATAGCATGACGGTTTTTACTAGATCGATGCTTGCTGGAGACAACCATAAATGAGTCTAGTATCACCTTGCTATTCCTTTTCCACTTCACTCGAACACCATCTTCCCACTGTTTTAAATGCTCAATCGCTCCGAAATGTCTCCAACTATTTGCATGGCATGATTCTCCATCTGGCTTAACACAACCGCTTCTGCAACAACTTGTTTACTCCTGCATTAAAGGTTAGAACATACAAGCATATATATATATATATATATATATATATATATATATATATATATATATATATATATATATATATATATATATATATATATATATATATATATATATATATATATATATATATATATATATATATATCAATTTCCATTAATCACAACATTTATACATCCACGCATAATATTACCATAATAATCTGCATAGCTATACGAATATTAAGTCAAAACAATACAGGGTTCAGTGAGTTTGGCTATCATTCAAAATGCACATAATCAAAACTCTGATACATCAGATGAGTTTAACATTGTCCCAATATGAAACTTAAAACATAGGAAAAACTTATCAGTCATAGAAATAAAAGAGCTACTATCTTAGCTCATCAACAACCATACTTTCTCTATGGCGATAACAGAATAGTTTCTAGCATAGTTGTTCTCCCTTATATGTTGGGCACAAGTGACAACTTGATTTGGAGGTGTAAATCCCTCTTGAGGATCCATTCTCTTCTTTCTTCTTCTCTTCTTTTCCTTGAGATATCAACATAGTAAATATGCTAATAAATTGAGGAGCATACATATTCCACACTTCTACATTATTACATTTTTAAATCTCTATTGTTTTTCTTGCATATCTATTTTTGCCCATGATGGTGTCTATCTCTTTTTCACCTATAGTGGTGCATGTATATCTCTTGCACATGTGGTAATTGTTTACTTCTCACCCACTATGGTGAGTGTGTATTTTTTCCCTCTATGAATCATCAAAATCTATCATGTTTATAGTGGCTCTCCTCCATGGATTTGAGGTTGGTCCTACCTATCATCTATTTATCTTTACCAATAATGGCCCTTTTCCATAATGAAGTTGGTTCTGCTAAGCATCCTATTCGGTAGTGGCTTTCCTTCATGGTGAGGTTGGTGCTACTAATCTTTGATCATCTAGCATATCACAAATTGTTAGACTATTTTCTATCTTTTTAATTTTGTAGTGGTTTTCCTTCACAACAAGGTTGGTGCTACTAATATCTAATCGCCTAGAATATAAAAATTTACTAGATTGTGATCTATCTTTTTAAAATTATCATCTGCACATGACCCCTAGCAACAAACTAAGATGTCTGAGTAATATACTATCTCTTTGACATTGGTTGCTTTCCTATCTTTTGGTTGCATTCTTCCTTGAAGCAATTAATCCTCACACTCTTCTCTTCTTTTTAGAAAAAAACAACGTTTTACATCTAGGTCTCCTTCACTTTGCTAACTCAAAATTTTTAGTTTTTTGTTGTTGTGTGTTATCCTTCTTTGTGTATATATTATCAACATTCTTGTCTAAATATCTATATATTTATCATAAACTAACCCTATCATCTTAGGAATTTTTATGCTCTAACATTGTTGTCTTGTCCATATTTTTTTAACTAATGCATTTGTTTTGTAGGTCTTCAACTCGGTGGCATGGTTCCCTAGCTTGAAGAGCTATTTGCTTTCTCTATAATATCCTTTTGGCATCATGATGCTATTCATGTTTAGTACATTTTCTTTGGCATGCATATTCATGTTGATTTATAAGCTTGATGGTGTTAGAGAAAACAATAAGACAACACAATTTCCAAATGAAATTAACAATCAAATGTAAAGTGTGGGAGAGAATTGAAGGATGGAGAATCAGCAAAGAGATTTGCTTCCCAAGACCACATTAAAGGGAATAGGGTAGACAAAGACATGAAAAGTGAGTGCCACAATTTATAGTCATGGGCATAAATCCAAAAGTCATGTTTTATGGACTCCATTTTAGCACAAAAGGGACAAGTGTGCATAGGGCTTACAAATTAAATGCAGTCACCAATGGAAAGTTTAACACATAGCACTTTCCTTGCTACAAGCCAAGACTGAGAATTTTCTTTGGACGTCCAAATGCAGAGGTTGATCTTGTTCCACTTCAACTAAAAGAAAGTATAGTTACATTTCCCATTGAGGAGGGCGAAAATTGTGATAGGGGGAAGTAGTTGTTTATTAATGGTTCTAAGGGGGAAGAAACAAAATTTGCAAGCATTAGGCCATCTTCAGTCATTCAATAAGTTAGCATGATAGTCCAAGGACATCAAATTTAAAAGTTGAAGGGTAACTAACTATTGGATTTCAAGAATTGCCTACTTTTTCAAAGATGAAAGATTAAATTGATTCTTAATGAGTGGCCAATAATACAATTTGAATGTGGAAGGTTTCTATAAGTCCCAAAACAATTGAATACCTTTTAAAAAAAAAAATCATTCCTTTGAGTCTATGAATAGTACCTAATGGATTGCCATTTTGTTGAACCAATTGATTCCATGAATATGGGAAACATAGTTCATGGCAGAGGGAATGATTGAACCAAATCAATTTTTTGAGTTGATCTACCAATATTTCTAGATAGAATTGAAGGGGGCAGATCCATGGGTTTTAAGGAGTCAAGCTGCTAGAAGCTTGTCTTTCCAACTGATGATGGCCTAGGTATGACTAGCAGAGACGAATTGAATGCAAAATTTAACTAGCTTCTACCAAGACATATTTCCCTCCAAAGCATTGATTATGCATTTGGTCATTAGGAAAATTTGTTGAGAGTAGGTATCGATTACTCTAAGGCCTTCTTTGTCCTTTTGGTTGTATGCAATGTTGCCAAGAAGTACAAGGTAGTCCCTTTTTATTCCCCCATTTGGCCCATAAAAAATTCTTGATAATCTAAGTTGATTGGTTGTAGTAGCTTTTGGAAGGAAATCAACAAGAATATATGTAAACTTGACTTGCAAGTAGAATTTTATTTTCCACTTGGATGTAACCAACCATGAATAGGAATATATTAGTCTAGTTAAAGAGTTTATTCTTGACTTTTTCAGAAGCCAATTCTAAGTGTCTTTGAGAGAAACTCCAATATCAAAGGAATTCCCTAATATCATGTGATTGAGCCATGTTTTATTTCTTTCCTTTTATTAGAAATCCAAGCCTCACAAGCTTAAGGTGAGTCATAATAAATTCAATCTTATTCATAGTCAATTTAGATCCAAAAATAATACAATACAATTCCAAAGTATCAATGGAATTAGTCACCTCTTCTAAATTTTGGATAAAAAATCATACCTTGATCTCTAAAGTATGAATTGAGAGCAGCAACATTACATGCTAATAAAATCCCATGGATAAGCTTATTGACTTTTGCATGATGGAATAAATATCCAAGAGCATCAACAACTGGGATGTAAAGAAAAGGGGAAAGGGAGTAGTCTTGGTGGATAAACTTTAGAAGAGTGAATTGAGGGGAAAGGGAGTCATTAACGACTAATCTCACATTAGCATCCATGAATAGCATTTTGATGTGATCCCAAATTTTAGGGATGAACCCCAACCATTGCATCATGTTAAGAATGAAGGGCCATGGAATGCAATCATAGGATTTGATGAAGTACATTTTGACAATAAGGTAATCTTTGGCAATTTGTTGGGCCCATTCAACCATGTCCCAGGTAAAAGCAATATTTTCAAAGATAAATATACCTTCTAAGAATCTTGTTTGTTTTGGTCGCACTATCATTTGGGTAATGCATTTTATCCCACGAGTCAAAACTTTTTTTATGATTTTGTTGGAGGTATTACTTGAAAAGTAGTGGGTTGCTGCTAGCCATATTTTCTTTATCATTTCCTTTAGGATTGAGTTTAATAAGGCTTTGGTTAATAACTAGTCCCAAAAAACCAATTTTGATTCCTTCAAGATACTCATAGTAGAAGTCTTCTCGAATGTATGGCCACAAGGTTTGGTAGTATTCAACACGTAGTTTTTCCATTCCTAGGCTCTTTTTAGCAACAAAGCACCATTAATTTCTTCCATGGAGAGAGGTCTATCAAGAAGATTACTATTATCATAAGCAATTTTCAATGAATACACTTAGCCACACTTTCTTCAACAATGAAAATTAAATATTCGCTTATTGTTTCATCGATAAAAGGTTGTTTATAATACTCCAAAAAAGTTTGTTAGATTCCTAAGTGACTATTTGTGAGATGCCATTAGAAAATATGATGAATGAAAGTTATTTTTTTGTGTTTATTTGTTAGAAAGTTCATGCGCTATGTTTTTTTTCTTTTTCTTTTAGCATTATATATTTCAAAGGAGACTTTTTGTTAAAGTGTTGGATTGAGGAAAAATTATATCCAAGATTGTGGAAGTATGGAGAAGGTACATGAAAGACATACGAGTTGTTTGACATGATGTCTAAAGTAATGTGGATTTTGAAAACACCTTGGTAGAAAGGTAAGTTCAAAATGAGTTTATTAAAAGGGCTTTAGAAACTTTTAATTAGTAATAAAATAGCATTCTACTTGTCTTTATTCAAATTGGAGTATGGAAAGAGGGAAATGATGCCCATTAAAGAGGAGTTTATTAGATTTATGTTAGCTATTTTAGCTATAGGGCACTATGTTTCACCATGATCTTCACTAAATTTTGCACATTTAATAATAAAGAAGAATATGTGCACAAGTTATGTTTTGAATGATTTCAAATTGTGATTAATTATCTTTGTATATTATATTGGGTTTTTTTTATTTAAGCATATGGAAATAGTTTGATGGAAGAAGATGCGTGATTATTGAACATAATAAAAATTTATAGAAAATGAATTGATCATGAATATAGTTCAGTCAATTGTCTTGAGTATTACTTAGGTACTGATCATGCTTAAAGAAATTTTATAATTATTGTTGTGTGTCATTCAAAGTTCATAAACATGTTTTGTGACCTTATAGATTGAAGTGTTTCCCATGAAAATGGATTTCATATAATAGCAGGATTAAACATTATATAGCAAGACATCACATGGAGTTATATTGTACTTGTGCTCTAAAGATATTTCAATTGTTGTTGTATAATGCTTTGATATTACTTGATTTATTCTATACTGATTATGTTATTTTTTATTAGATAAGCAACAAACTAGGGTGTTACAACGAAGGCCCAAATGACTAAGAAAGGCATGCCATAACATGCAACTTACAACATACAAGTAGAAATTCAAACAATCCACAACAAGAGTGGGTTAAACTTACACCTACAACTCAAGTATGAGTTTGGGAAGAGGAAGAAAGAATACATTTCCTCTCTTGACTAATAATACTCCAATAAATACTATCATCCAAAATCCCAATACAAGTGGAAGCAAGAGGGGAAACCTCCACGAAGGATCTATCAAAAAATGGGAGGGAGCAGGAGGACAATGAAGCAAAAGATGTAGAACAAAAGCAACAGGCATAATAGAACTTGTAACAACAACAAAAGAAATTGTGGCTACACCAAATACTAGAATCACACCCATGATAGATGGCACATTGATAGAAGAAGACTTAGTTGGATGCAAAACACAAAAGGAACAAGGAGGAGGTTCCAAAGGGAACTTAGTTTGTACAAGAGGGGTAGGAGGTTTCACAAAAGATACTAAGGGTGTATGAGATACAGTATAATCCTTGAAGGAGTCACTTCGATGAATTGAAAATGGTCATTAGTAGCATCCTTCTGCCACATATCAAAGCCCTTGCAATGTGAGAGGGGAAAATCTACAACCAGGTGAGCAATGGAGAAGCATTGATGACATCGGAAGGGAAGAACCCCGTAATCAAGAAGCCACAACCATCAAAACCACATCTATATGAAGGGGATTGGAGATTTCAACATCCACTAGAATGTGTCCAAATGTGGAGTGCCCCATGAAAAAAATAGAATCATCAACTTTCAAAAAGAAACAAAACGAGTTACCAATGGAATCATAAAAAGGCTCCAAAAATTATAGATGGAGATTTATAAGTTTAATCCACATCAGACACACATTTAGTGGCTCGATAAGAGGATTGAAGGAGGTTGACCAAGACCTAACAAAGAGAGTGATACCCACAAGCCCACAACTTTCCCAACACTAAATATTTATCTTCGAAGGAGGCAAAAGAGGAAATGAAAAAACCTTTAGCACATGGTAAGAGTTCAATCTCACCCACAATAAGAGGCCTTCGCAAATCAAGCACCCATTTGTGTGGATTGGGAAGAGAGGGCCACAAACTAGAGAATTTACACACTAAATCCCTACATTGGTAGAACTCCTCATTTTCCACCACATCTTGGCTAAAAAATACCAGTGGAGATGATTTGGTACAAATAATAAGACATTCAACCTTTTATCTTATTGGTATACAAATGAGATGATACATTATTATCACATGTGTTGGAATCAATAAATGCAACATTTCATACCTAGTGGAGATTTGATGTGGCTGCTAGAGATCTAGTCCAACTCTCTATTTATCTCACTATGTTTGTGTGAAGACTTGAACTAGTGATTATGTTGGTTGTATAAGTGTTATGAGCTTTATGATAATGGTGACAATATGTCATTGCAAACAAAGAGGATTTCTTATTGATAAGTACTCAATCTCTATTTATCTCATTAGATTTTTGTGAAGACTTGAACTATTGATTATGTTAGTTGTATAAGTATTTCTTATTGATAAGTAATCAACCTAGACCCTGTTTTAATAGAGAACATGAAATAGAGAACAATGTGAAGGTCTTCATGGAGCATAGTGTTATCTGTAGATTCAAGGGTATCTGGCCTAGCCTCCCGAAGTTGCATAAATGGATTTCTCAGCACTGGGATTTCTGGTACAGTTCACATATTCCCTATGGCTAAAGGTTTCTTTGTTGCTAAATTTGAGGATTCTAATGACAGAAGAAAAATCTCATGTGAAAGTTTTTTCTAAGAGAGATAATATGCCGCTTTTGGCCAAACCTTGGCACTCTGATTTTAACCCCCTTTTAGAGATGTTCAACAAAATTCCGGTCTGGGTTAGGCTTCCTTACCTTCCTCTACACTTGTGGGTTGATTCTCTCTTTGAGGAAATTGGTGATTCTATTGGGAGCTTCATTATGGTGGATAATGACTCCTACAAGCTTTATCATACTACTTTTGCTCGCATTCTGGTTGAGCTAGATGTTTCTAAGGGTCTGCTAGCTGAAATCGCCATTAACTCCTCTTTTGGCAACTAGATCCAGACCTTGGATTGTGAGGGTATTCCTTTCAGGTGTCTTAGATGCTTCAAAATTGGCCATGTGGCAAGGAATTGTGGACTTGAGAAGAAAAATTCTTCGGCCTCACGGTGTTCGGGGGCCTCTCACCAGCATTATACAGTTAGGAAATCTCTAGACACTCCTAAAGAGTCGTTGGATGCTGGGGTTTCTACTTTGGTTGGATCAGATTCTTTATTGACAATGAAAGATTCTTCGAATGCCATTAAGGATGCTTCTAAGATTAAAGATGTTGTGATATAGGATGTTGTTGTCCCCTCTACTGAAAATGGATTGTTGTCTCTTACCCCGCCGGTTTCACTATGTGTTGACACAACTTTTGCCCCACCTGTTGGTTGCAGTCCTATGTCCACGATGGTATCTCTTACCCCACCGGATGCTTCACAGGGTTTTGGCACAACTTCTGCCCCATCTGTTGGTTGTGATCATGTGCCCACAATGGTTGTTGCTCCCTCTTCTGACACTCTTTTTTCTAGTCCGGAAAGATCGGTGTTGGGCCCTTCGAATTGGTCAATTGCGGCAGCTAAAGTTGAAGATGGTTGTATTACTATTAAGGGGAAGCATTCAAAGACGTCCAAGCCTTCTTTTGATATGACTCTTCGTTCCCACAAGACCAATTGCAAATTTTGAGGGCCTTTGTAGTTTGTTGTTTGGGCTAGTTTTACTGGCCCTTTCTTTGTATGGGTTGCCTACTGTCTTTAGGAGCAATCCCGGTTATTTTGGTTGTTCTATCTAGCTGGGCTTTCAATGCTTTATCTATTTTATAATTTGATGTAAAGGGTTTCGGGGCCCCTTCAAAACCTGCTTTTCACTTAATCAAAAACCAAGGGTAGTTATTACAAAAATGAAAAGGGTATGATTACTAGTTGGGAGTTTATTCTTGATGTCTTGGATGCCATCAATGTATAAAGAAAACCAAGTAATTGGAACCCCCTCCTCCCTCTAGTGGTATAGCTTTCCCCGCTTAGTGGCTTTTTGTCTCTTTCGTTTGTTTGTTTAAGCTTGACCTCATTTAGACTTTACAATATGACTCCATGTACCATCTTTAAAAAATATATATGTAATATACTCTTTGCATATGAGTAAGACAAAATACTTATTCATAAAAAATATATAAACACATAAATTTGACTATAGAGATAATAACTTATATTAATTAAATTTCCAACATACAACATAAATATCTAATCATAAAATTATATAATGCTAATTATTATAAATAAATTTTCATTCTAATATTTATTTTAAAATTCAAATCCATAAGTTTTAAATGGAACTAATAACTTACCTTAATTAAATTGTCAACCTCAAAATACTTAGTACAATTAAATTTTTATAAAATCATATAAAAACATATTAACAAGCAAATTATGAGAACAATAACCCAAATTTTTAATTGTGAATAAATTTAATAAAATAAAATAATATAAGAAACTATTATTAGATCTTTTGGTCTTTGTGAAATTGAATGGTTCTAAATGAACTCACAAACACCAATCCTACATGACTTTAACAAAATAGATATTTCTTAATTCTCGACTCAACATTAAAAAATTCAGCCTACAACTCATACTTCTCTATCAATTAGATAAACAACTCTATAAATTTAATATAATTGACAACACAAAGTACAATTGTTCTTTAATATAAAATGTTCATACTAACTCCCTTCTTGAAAGCCATGATATGATGCACAATATTATGTATAAAAAATTAACCTAATATGTTTTTCCCCCATCCCTTCCATTGATGGATTCCAACATTTTTTGTGATATCATCTATCTGATCCTGTTTTCAAAATTCTTTATTTTAAAGATTCTTGCATAACCCTATACTTAATTTTGTTTTATATCTGCGAAGAATATATTATCAAATTTATTATTTTCTAATGGAGTAATGCACATGTAGAGTGAGGCATGAGGCATCTACTCCAGTTATATGATAACACAAATATTATTATAATTCAAACCTCTAAGATCTATAAGTCCTGGTATTGGTGATCCATTAAACTGGTTTTTAAGAATGAATCTTTGGCGACAATGTAATTGAGACATTTTTCTGCTTTACTACCATACTCCAAATTCTTGGGAGCAGTCTCAAACTTCTTCTCAATTTTTATCAGACTTTTGGTGGGAATCAAAGAGTTTAATGCTCTCTGCAAATCCAAATTGATTTGAGTGCAAATTTGCACTCTAGATTTTCTTCATAGACTGGCTGGACCTTAAGACTGTTCTTCAATGGAGAAGGAAAAAGAAGCTAAGTATTCTTTCACAAATACTTGCTACTGATATTGTTATTGTATTGAACATTATGAGAAGTAAATGTGCAGAAGAATCTAGCATACAATTTAGATCTCAATCATCTTATGAACTGAATCATATGATACAATTAAATACATGTAGTTTCCACAGTTCATGAAGATTTGCAAAAGATTTCTGAAATATGCTGTGTAAAAAAATTTCATCAATGTTTCGGATCATACTACATGATCCATCATCAGGAAAGTAGAGAGCAGATTATAATACAATTCATGCCCAGTGCAGTTAGGGATGGCAAGTACCCTTGCTAGATTGTTGCCCTTTGCTATTATAATTTTAACTCTGGAGAATGTGTTGGCACAAGAAGCATATGCAGGGAACAAGCTGTTTGACTGCAATGATAACTCGTCTGAAAGCTCTGGCTATGCATGCAATGGAGCTGAAAGAAGTTGTAGTACTTATGCTCTGTTCCATGCCCAGGCACCTAATTATCTATCCCTTCTCAATATCAGCAGACTTTTCAATATGAGTACAAGTGAAATGACCTCTTCAAACAATATTACCATTGAATCTGCAGAGTTACAGCAAGCCCAGCCAGTTCTCATCCCCTTGCAGTGTGGCTGCACTGGAAATCATTCTCAAGCCAATCTCAGATATAAACTCTCAGAGGGGGACACCTATTTTTCATTAACTAAGGTCTTTCAGGGATTGACATCCTGTCAGGCTCTTGTGAAACAAAACACTAACCCTGAGGGAATCTATTCTCTGAGTCTTGCAAAGAATATATTGATTCCTTTGAGATGTGCATGCCCAACCACTGAGCAGATCAAGAGAGGATTCAACCACCTTCTGTCATATGCTGTGAAGAAGGGAGATACATTGGATTCAATTGCTGAGGCTTTCAATACATCAATATATGATATAGTATTTGCCAACACATTACAAGGTTCAAACCCTACTGTCATTTTCCATGTGTCTCTTCTGGTTCCATTGAAGAGTAAGCCAGTTATTCTTCCTGTCATGCAAGCCCGGGAAGAAGGAAGTCCACAACCCAGAGGGATTTCCACTACTAATCCAAAGAAGAGAGTAAGATTAGAAGTGGGTGCTTATGTGGGCATTGCTGTAGGAACAGTGGCTATAACATCTGCCATTGTAGTATCATTTTTGCTGGCCAGGAGGAAGCAGTCCTTAAAGAAGTTGCATTTATCACACAAAAATCCAGACATTCCCAGAGCAGAAGATAAAGATGATGGTGAGAGAAAATCAACTTCCAATAAGGTAATCATAACCAACATGATCACAGACCTGTCACTGACTTTCTACACATTTGAGCAGCTGCAAAAAGCAACAGACAACTTCAATCCTGACTGCAGAATAGAAGGATCTGTGTACTGTGGAACCTTCAGTGGTGTTCTTTTGGCTATCAAGAAAACCAAAGCTGATAACTCCAAAGAACTCAGAATCCTACACAAACTTCACCATGTCAATCTTATTGGGTTTTTAGGAGTTTGCATTGGAGATGATCACTCTTATATGGTATTTGAGTATGCTGAAAATGGATCTCTCAGTGACTGGCTTCATGGGGGCCTAGCCATGAAAAACAAATTCATCTCCTCTTGTTCAAGGTTCCTCACATGGAACCAGAGGCTTCAAATCTGTCTTGATGTAGCCAGGGGACTACAATACATTCATACATGCACACAACCCTGTTATGTACACAAGGACATCAAATGCAGCAACATTCTTCTCAATGGAGACTTCAATGCCAAGATTGCAAACTTTGGCATGGCAAAATCTTCAGAAAACACTGATATCTTCACCAAACATATTTCAGGCACACATGGGTACATGGCCCCTGAATACCTTTCTGATGGCCTTGTCACTCCAATGATGGATGTATATGCCTTTGGTGTTATATTGCTTGAAATCCTATCAGGAAAACCTGCTGTTAGCAAGAGAGGGAAAAATTTTCTTCTGGCTGACACCATAAGTCCTCTTTTAGAGGGTGATAATGCTGTTGAGAATTTGAGAGGCTGGATGGACCAATCTCTCCATGAAGTCTATTGCATAGACCAAGCTCTTGCATTGGCAAAACTTGCATTATCATGTGTTGAAAAGGACCCTTCCATGAGACCTGCCATGGATGAGATCACATTTAGACTTTCAAGATTAACTTGAGAAATTAAGGAAAAAGGGGGAATAAAGTCCCCTCTAATCAAATATGTTGAGGGAAAAGAGTACCTCTCTAAATGACCATCCCCTTATAGGGAGATGCGTAGTAGATAGACTTGAGAATCTCTACTGAAGCTTTTCTTGTATCATATCTTTCACTTGAGTTGTGTTTGTGCATGCTTGATACAAAACCTTATTTTCGATATCTGTGGATATGATTTTTTAATGGGAAAGAAGGATAAGAAGTAGGTTGGTTTTAAATAGAATAGAAGATTTTTAATGTTAATGAGGTCAAAGATAGTTAACAGAATAATGAATTTTGTCATTATAAAATAATGGGTCTTATCACAACATTTTTTTTAATGTGTTAAAGATGCAATGAATTTTATTTTATAAGTATGAAATGAGGATTTTTAGGGGCTCATTTTTCTTAATGAGTTGAAAATTTGGAGCTCTAGATGATTTTAATAATTTTTTATTCTGAGATATCTCTTGGATGGGGAGTTTTATGTACCATGTCATTTTAATGTAACCATCAATTATATTTTTAACATCTCTTGAATGAGAGACCTTGTACTTAGGTGTGGACATTCATGACATATATGTTCAGATTTATGCTAGTTTAGCTCACGCTTTCATCTTGTTGGTCATGTTAGATCTTGTGTTTTCTTGTATGCACACGGATTTTTTAGATTTAACATTGGATATGCAATTACAAATGTACATTTATTTTTTATATTTTTGTGTTTAGTATGTATGCATATGAGGATGGATGTGTGGATAACAAATAATAGACATGTTATATGTGATAAATGCTTATACTTCACAACAATATTTAAATTAGTAATGAACTTGTGTACTTGTAATAATACTACAACTGCTCTTCACCAATTTTTTATTTAGAGAATTGTGGATTGACTAGAACATAGTTAATTGAGCAATAAACCACTAAGATATGAGATTTTAGGGGAAGACAAATATGAATAGAAAATACACGGGGACGATTTGAAGTAAACCCACTATGGTACGGAATTGGTCCAAATCTAAGTTCAACTATTAGACTAACATCAAGCAACACTTAGTGACTAGCTTTACAAGTACCTTCTGGACTCAAACCAAAGATAGCCAACAAGTCAAACTTGGGGTAAAGGATTAGGTTCTCAACAATGGGCCTTTTGATAAGGGGTAGGACTCTTGGTTGTTTCACTTAGCTAGTGCATATGTGTGCTTTTATTACTCCTTTTTAATGTGGCCCTTATAATCTGAACTAGAGTCAAAATCTGAGAGTATGAACATTATGTAAATTTTCTTTTCCTTTTTTCTCTTTCTTTTTTTTAAATTTTCTTTTCTTTTCTTTTGGAGTACTATACCCCCTTAACCTAGCCCCATGCTACGAGGAAGAAGTGAGATCTCATCATTGGAGATTAGATAAGGGGAGTTAAGTGCTAAGCACAAATAAATTGCTATGTACTACATTCTAAGACTTCTCCCTTGCTAAGAAAAAATGAGAAGGTTTTCCTATTAGCTTCTAGGTAGGAGAAGTGTAGAGTAAGTTACATAATGAGACCTAGGGCTAGGTAATAGAACTAGTTGAAGTATATATTAATTTAACACTCAAAAGTTGTTTATCTAGAAAGCTAGGGATGTATATGTTAGGGTTTAGGCAGATCAGACCAATAAAAATAAAATGCAAAATAAAAGAGACAAAATAACAATCCACAATAACACACAAATTTAATGTGGTTCAACCAATGTGGGCTACATCCATAGAGAAATAGCGGTCCACTTTCCTTTTATTATCCAACAAAGATAAAATTATAATTTGATGATATTTCACATTACATAGCCACTTATTTATCAAGCCCTTTTTGGCAGTTTACAAAGGTTGATTTACGTACCAAAATAATAGTTGACTTCTTTATTAAATAATGGTCATTTTTTGCTTCAAGGGCATTGCCACCAACAACCGTCCTAAGGGCATTGCCCCCAGACCTCTACCATGGGCTCTACCACCAAGCCCCCATAAGAGGGGCTCTACCCCCTAGACTCCACTGTTAATTGATTTTGGGGGGAAATATGGCTGACGAAGTCACCAAAATTTAAGCCCAACAACATCATCAGTCACCAAATACCAACAATAAAGGGATAAGTGGTGTAATATGATTAAGAGATCTCATAACTTAGTGAGGAAAAAAATGTACTATGAATCTCTAGCTTGGCTAAAACAAAAATTGGGTAGGATCAATTCCTAAACATAACAAGATGGGATGGACATAATGTAGTTAAGGTTAATTTTGTAGGTTTTTAAGTTTAGATGGAACATTTATTAAGGTGGTGATCGATTCCCCACATCATCTTGGATTAGGCATGGGCTTATCTAGTTTAGTCTAGAATTTTGCCTACAATGATTCATTTATCAATTAATTTATAAATTCTAAGCACAAGGTTTCCAACCTTGATGGGTTGAGGGGGTACTTTTTTCTATAATATTAGAAAATTACATTATCCTTTAACCAAGGTTGAGGTTAAGCATCCTAGGTTTAAAAGATTATGGAACAATTCCTTGAATAGGGAAAGTCATCTCATTATTCTAAGGCAGGGATCAAAGGAACAAAATGGCTAGCCTTTCGATGGGCAGAGTCTCCGAATGTTAAATCCTAATCGTACAAACTATATCAAGGGTATCTTGTATGGAGATGGAAGAAAATATTAGAGGTGTATAGATCCATATCAAATGCAAAAAAGGGAAAGACAATAGACTAATCTTCCTCTAATAGCTTAATATTTTTTGCAGTGCATGTGAGGAGAGGTGTCTTAAACTTGTATCCTAATGTTAACTTTATTGATTATTTTTTCCTCATATTGACAAATGACATATCCCAAATTTTTTTAGCATCATATTCCATGTGTCATATACTTTTGGAGGTGTCTGAGAGGTTGTAAGATCACCTAATGCCTTAGGATGTATAAGAGCATCTTATGATATTGTAAGCTAGGAGTTACTTATGATGGATTCTTTGACACACAAGAGTATGATTATAGGGGAGTTACATCGAGAACTTGAGCAACATTATGGCAAGTCATAGGGAATCCTTTAATGGGTTTTAATATGCCTAAACTAAGGAGTCAACTATGGAAAAAAATATGATAGGTTATGACAACTATAAAAGCTTCTTTTTTTTTAGTAGAGAAGACCGTGACCAAATTGGGTGTTGGAATTTGGGCCAATCGTGGTGCCATTTTTGGGCCATTGTTTTGACTCATAATTTTATTAAATCATTTTTGTTTTATGATTTTAGTTTTTCCTATTTATTGGTGCTTGAGAATGAAGTATTGTATGAGTTGTATGATTGACTTGCAAGTTCTATTGTAGTACTAGAATTGTTCCAAATTTTGGATTTTGGTGGTACTCCAATGAAGGCATAACCTAAGATTTATAAGGCTTCAATTTTGTCTTGATGCAGCCAAGTGACTACAATGCATTCACATATGCACACAACCCTTTTATGTACAAGGACATCAAATATAGTAATATTCTTCTCAATGGAGATTTCAATGCCAAGATTACAAACTTTAACATCGCAAAATCTTCAAAAAATACTAATATCTTCACCAAACATATTTTAGGCACACATGGTACATGACCCCTGAAAACTTTTATGATGACCTTGTCACTTTAATGATGGATGTATATGCCTTTGGTGTTATATTTTTTGAATTTCTATTAGAAAAACCTACTATTAGCAAGAGAGGGAAAAATATTCTTTTGGCTGACACCATAGGTTCTCTTTTAGAAGATGATAGCTCTGTTGAGAAATTGAGGGGTTGGATGGACCAATCTCTCCATGAAGTTTATTGCATAGACCAAGCTCTTGCATTGGCAAAGCTTGCTCTATCATGTGTTGAAAAGGACCCTTCCATGCGACATTCCATGGATGAGATCACATTTAGACTTTCAAGATTGGTTAGGAAATCAAGAAATGAAGAGGAAATAAACTTTCAAGATTAACTAAGAAATTAGGGAAAAAAGGAATTAAAGTCCCCTCTAATCAATATGTTGAGAGAGAAAAGAGTCCCTCTCTAAGTGAGCATTCCCTTAAAAGGAAGATGTGTATAGATAGACTTGAGATCAAAATCTCTATTGAAGCTTTTATTGTATCATATATTTTGCTTGAATTGTGTTATGTGTGCACTTATACAAAAACTTATTTTCTCTACCTGTTGATATGAGTTTTTTAATGGGAAGGAAGTATAACAAGCTCCTTATTAATAGGTTAGTTAAGAATAGAATATTTTTAATGTTTACAGATTAAAGATGGTTTATGAAATTCTAGATTAGAAGTTTTTTTATGTTTACAGGGTAAAGATAGTTTATGGAATAGTGGATTTTATCATTATGAAATAATGGATCTTATGATAACATTTATTTGAATTATTTTTCTTATGCGTTAAAATGTAATGAATTTTTGTGCATTAAGTATGAAATTAAGGTTTTTAAAGGTCCATTTTTCCTAGTGAGTTGAAAATTTGGAACTCTAGATGATTTTGATCACTTTTATTCTGAGGTATCTCTTGAATGGGGAGTCTTATGTAGTGTAACATTTTAATGTAACCATTGATTATATATGCAATATCTATTGAATATGATATCATGTAATTAGATGTGGATATTCATGACTGTTCATATTTATGGTAGTTTAGCTTATGCTTTGATCTTGTTGGATATAATAGGTTTTTTGTTTTTTTATGCACGTGGATAGTTTAGATTTAGCATTTGCTATTTAATTACAAATTACATGAATTTAGTTTTTTGTTCTATTTGTGTTTTAGTATGTATGGATATGTGGATAACAAATGATAGACATGCTATATGTGATAAATGCTTATACTTCACAACAATATTTAAATTAATTGTACCATTTCTTGTGATGTGGTAAAGGATGATAAGGTGATTCTAGACGAGAATTTAATAGATGGAAAATATTGTAGATGTATTGACAAATCCTATGAACACAAAGAATTGTAGGTGGTGTAGTGAGTATATAGGCCTCTTGATCCCTAGACCTTAGATTTCAATATCAAAGTTCTCCTTTGCTCTTTGGTAAGTTATTTGACAAGTGGGAAAATGTTGGTAAATCCATCTCAACCTTGCATCCTAATATTTTGATTTATCAATTATTTATATTTATCGATTATTTTGGCCTCATATTGAGAAATTAGTCCTTGAATTTTGTGTTGGCTTTTTTTGATACATGTCAGTTACTTTGGGAAGTTTGTAAGAGGTTATATGAGCATATAATACTATTAAGACGTGTAAGAGAATATTATGACATTTTAAGATCGGAATTATGGTGGATTCTATGATGAGTATTGACATGATTATAGGGTAGTTACATTGGAAACTTGACCAAAATTATAACAATCAATAAGACACTTTTAATGGATTTGAATATGTTAGAGTGGAGCAACCAAATTGATAGTTCAACTATGGTAGACATTATGGCAATTTAGAACAATTATACAAGCATAGTCTATTTTAGTAGAGAAGACTACGGCCAACTTGGCCATTAGAATTTTCACTAATTATGGTGCTACTTTAGGTCATTATTTTGATTCATGATTTTAGGGAACCACATTTGGTTTCTAGTTTTGATTTTTCCTATTTATTGATGTTTAAGAAGAAACTATTTTATTAGTTAAATGATTGAATTGATAGTATTTTTATGCTTCCAATCCATTTTCCTTGGTAAAAACCCAAGATAATCTCACCTAACTATCATCAAATATCACAATAGCATCTAACAATAACCACACTATGTAACATGATCCACCTAAAGTAGATGCAAAATAGGATACTATCAACTTAGCATAGAAGCAACCATATGAATCTACTCATTAAACAATCTAGAAAAAGGAAAATAAAATAAAATAAAATAAAACTAAAGAGAATAACTTTCCCTTGTTTGCAAACAGCAATAATTTTTTCCTTCCTAGCAAACTTCACTGTTTGAATTTGCCTACACCTTAGAATCCGCATGTACTAGTTATTTCACATTTACATAGACAAATCTTTCTTTTTTGTTTAATAAGTTAATATGAGGGTATCGTAGCACACATGCGCCCATGTGTTTATTTGTTGCTCCTATATGAGTATTGCATGTGTTTATTTGTTGCTCCTATATGAGTATTGAGACTTGGGTACAAAAGAGTGGTTGAGGTTCCCACTAGGTGCATTAAGAAGTTAAAATGGATTAAGACACCCCCTTGAGATAACATCCCTCCATAGGCCTTTGGGCTTGCCTACCCCCTAAAACCTTTCTATTATTTTAATATTTCTGATAGTGAAATCCACTAATCCATTTAGTTCAATTTGACCTATTATATGTCGTTAGTGTCAATTTCAAAAATACCTTTATTTGCCTCATTTGAATCTACTAGACCTTATCTATTTTCATTGTGTTCTTTCATGAAAAGCCACCCATGTTTGATTCTCGAGATTCACTTTGGGAAAACGAATGTGTTTCTTTGCTTTGGCAAAGAGTTTGCAGAGTTTTCTTGTGCATGGGGAAAAAAATAATAATTAAGATAAAGACAAGGTGGGGGGCACAACTATTTCCACTTGTAGCAAATTAAGGAAATCGAGAGGATCGTTCGCATTTGAGAAGTTGACTGCCCATGTGCCACCACAACCCTAATGCAAATGACTCCACTACTCAAGCCTATTGTGTGCAAAAAATGTTAAACACCTATAATTGAAATCCTATTACTTTCTCTATTTGTCAAAACTCTCACACCAAATTCGTATTGTTTTTCAATTGTAGCACACTAAAAGAGTGAGATATGCATATAAATCTTAAAAGGGAAGGAAAGACCAAAGGATCTCAGTCGAGTCCCCCAAAAAGTGACTTACAGTGAGAGAGTTATGGAGGTTCATTGGGAGGAAGTTGTTTGTGGGATGAGTCATTGCATTGTGATTGTGCTATACCTTTTCCCAACACTATTTCCAAAGAAAAAAGAAAGTTGGAGGTTTTGTTGTCCTTCCCATCATTTGGTTATGAGATACACCTGGACATGTCCCAATGTGACTGCCTAGATTATTTTGACTAACAACCATTGCTCAACATTTAAGGAGTTATTTGTGGAGTTGGTGGCCCCATGAATATTTATTTATTTATTTATTTGTTTTTAAATAGTCACCTTAAATTTGTATGAACAATATTAATAACAATTTTAGCAATTAAAATTTGAAAGAAAAAATTGAAGGCAGATGTTAAAAAGGAGGGAAAGAAATTTGTGGAATTTTGACAATATGCAATCATTGCTCATTTCCAACACCTCATTTTTTCAAAGTATTTTCAATTCTTAAACAGTAGTTGCTCCAAAAAACAAGGAAATTCCAAATTATCATTTTCCCATAATTAAAATTTTGCATGGGAACATTTTGATGCTCAAATTTAAACAGAAAACACACTTAACAGCCACATGGGAACATGGGGTAAGTGGTCATTTGAAACCTGAAGAGATTGGTTTAATTAAAAAGAAGAGAAGTATGATTTAGCAATTTGGTGAAAAGAACCAAGCAAGTACTCAAATCTCTTTAGATTTCATTAGGTTTAAACTACCTTACTTGCCTCTCAATTGAATGTGTGTTGATTTACTTTTATGGTGTAGTACGTCTAATAAATTATCTTTTGTTGTCTTAGTGACGCTTGTTTTAACTATTATCTCTTGATTGCTTAGTATAGTTGTTTTAGATAATATAAAAAAAATTGAACTCTTTAAAAAATCCAAATTCACCATTAATATAAAGAACTAAAACCTTCTTAAGAAATACAAATAGAAGTGCCATTACAAATTCAATATATTACATTTATATTTTAAAGCATTATTTATTATTAATTTGTCTAAAATTATTTAAATAACCATTCTGGGTACTTGCAAATTGAAAACAAACAATAGCCCTCCCTGAAACGACGTCCCCGGGCCCACATTCAGCATCCTGTGGTATATATATAATGAATGCAAACTTATTTTCTTTAAAATTAAGTTATTTTCTAAAAACACTAAAAGCTAGCCAGTGTTTAAGGATTTTGAACTGTAAGAGCCGACAATTAGATAAAACAGTTTAGCCCATAGATATTAAGGGTATATAGCCTAGGCAATACACTTTTGTTACCAATTAAGTTGCTATAATATTACAGACCACATAGACGAGATTTTAAAAGAATTATGTATTTCATTTAGGCATTTATGTATTCAACTTACCTTAAACTTTGAAATTTCTGTATTCAACTTACCTAAAGGTCTGAAATTTGACTGGATTCAAAGACTAAAGCAAAATCATATGTAACTTCCAATTAGCTCTAACAATTTGATCACATCCCATATGATCTGCTAGATGCAAAGCAAATCTTCAAATCAGAGTGTCTTCCCTTGTAGAAAAAATGGGAATTTTCATTCCTAATCTATCTAAGCAAGGACCATACTATAGGTCTTTTCTCTTCTTAAATTCCTTTTGTGTAGGGGTATTTATTCCATTTATAATAGCCCAATGCTTACATGTGATCCTGTCTATCTATTCCAGTATACTAAATCTAATGTGGGTTGTAGCATTTTCTGTTATTAAACTTTTTGTTGCTGCTGGATTAGATTCTATGTATTTTTTGTATCAACATTTTGGATCTAGATCGTTCGTCAAGATGTTAGAAAGCATAAGGAGATTAAAATAGGTTGGTTGCGGACCTAAACAGACTAAACGGAATGAGACCATATCTCTCTACGCTTCTCATTCTTTTTAGTCTGTTTAGGTCTGCAACCAGCCCATTTTCAATCTCTTTGTGCTCTTTATCAACTTGATGATGGAGGATTGTAATGCAAAACATTGATGCAAAAAAATACAAGCAATCTAATCCAGAAGCAGCAACAAGTTTAATTTCATGAATTGTAGAAATCTACTAATATTAATTTTCTGTTATTTGAACCCTAATTGATAGTTTACTAATTAAAACATAGAATAAAATCGAGAAGGGTTATGCCATAAGCTAAGACAAGTGCATGCTATTCAGAAATAAGAATGAATCCCCAATACATCAACAAATAATCCACCAAACTCTCCAGGTATTAATTAACCTAAATCTGCTACCGGTCATGAGAGAAGCAAAGATCAAGTGCAAAACCATTTAGAACATTGACTAGCTTTCAGAATTAGTTTTTTATCTTGATAGAAATGATCTGCATATGAAGATGCAAATTATGGGTCGATGAGTTGCAGATTCATTCGCCTGTTATTTGAAGTGGTTCTTATTCATTTTAGATTCATCTGACACGCATAATTCTATAAGAGATTAGATTTTCACAGTTCATTAAGATTGTTGCTTACTTTCTGGATTTTACTACGTAGGTTTTTGTTTACATCAACGTTTCAGATCATACTCAATGATCCATGTTTGCATCAATGTTTCAGATCATACTCAATGATCCATCATTAGGATTATTGAATATGATCCACAATATTGATGCAAACAAAAACCTACACAATAAAATCCAGAAATTAAGCAGCATACATAATTCTATTATCCATCTAGAACACTCTGAAAAAGTAAGGGACAAGAGGAGGGTTAAATTATAAAATGTAATTAATATTTATGTTCTGCTAATACAAGAAGCCAAGCCAAACTCATTTAATTGTTCAGGACAAACCTAAAACAGATGAGGAACTGAAAATTTCTAAGACATAATCATAATGATTAAATCCAGAGCCTCCCCTGTCCTCACATCTGTGGTGTACAACGGCTTAACAAATGTATATTTTTCTCTTGACATATGTTAGAGGTTTCCGTATGGCTAGAGATGTGGAGACAAAAGCTGAAGGGCTTAACAGAGTATTCAGGACTTCATGCAGCATTTAGGTAACTGAGATATTGATCAGCACATGTATATTCTAATATATCAGGTTTACAAAACGTGGCAAGGATCCAACAAAATCTAATACCTTAGATAACCCACTTGCAAGCTTGCTTTGACCATTAAAACAATATTTACATACACTTCCCTTCATTTGCCCTAGATAAAATGACCCCATAGAATTTTCTCTTCTTGATTTCTTCTATTCTTGCAACAGTTACTGCTTTCAGAGAAGACCCAGCAGCTAACCAGTAAAACAGATTTGGAGAAGAAATGAATCACCTCCCGGCAATTGGAATTACTATCTCCATGCTTTCGTCCATCACCCATGAAGATTCACTGCACTCCACACAGGCGTCCAACAACTTGGAGAGTTTGTAAACAATATCTCCCATGCTAGGCCTGGCCTTAGTATCCTCTTCTACACATGCCCTTGCCATTACAACCAGACTGACGGCACTATCTATATTGTATGAGCTTTGTAGATTTGGATCCATCCATTTCCTTAGTTTTTCTTCTGCATCTTTTCCTTCTAAAAGAGACCTTATTTGGGTCCATAGAAGGCCTGCCTTTCCTGCAATAGGAACTCCATTTTCATCTCTCACAATCGCTTCTTTGCCTGACATTAGTTCCAGAAGCACAACTCCAAAAGCAAAAACATCAAGCTTTGGTGTCACTAGTCCATGGGCAAGATATTCTGGAGCCATGTAACCCTCAGTACCCTTGATATGCTTAGTAACTGCACTTTTTAGAGATTTCGCCATTCCAAAGTTTGCAATTTTTGCCCTGAAATTACTGTCAAGAAGAATATTACTGCTTTTCAAGTCCTTGTGGACAACAGTTGGATTTGTGTGCTCATGAATGTACTCAAGCCCAGTGGCTACATCTAAAGCAATCCGTAGCCTTGTCTTCCATGTCAGAAATACAGAGCTTGAGGAACATGATCCCCGCTTTAGTGTATTAGATGACCTATAATTATGATAAAGCCATCTATTCAGAGACCTATTCTCAGCATATTCATAGATCAAATAAGACTGCCCTTCAGGAGTAATGCAAAAACCCTCTAGTCTGACTAAGTTCCCATGGTTAACCTTCAGCAACAACTTCAATTCTTGAGACACGTCTCCTTTGATGTGCTTGATAGCAACTTCTTGGTCATGAATGATGCCTCGGTATACAGAGCCCTCTATATGAAACACAGGACTAAAGTTTTGGGTTGCCTTTCTTACAGTATCAAGAGAATAGGTAAGTGGCTTGCCTAAACAATCATTCACACCAGCCAGAAGCTCCTCTTGCCCACTTTCATTTCTTGTCATTACTTTCAAATTCTGACATGGTGGCTGCTTTCTATTGTCAAAAACTTTTGCTAGTCTTGAAGACCTTTGTCTAATCAAATAAGCTGACCCAAAAGCTAAAAGTCCTACCAGCCCACCAACAGAGAATCCTATTAAGAGCACCCTATGTGAATTTCCCTTTCCATCCTCATCCAAGGAAGAAATAGGAGGGATTGATAAATCCAGAGTCTGAGGTAGCACAGGTTTCTGTGAAACAGGAATCAAAATACTATTGCTAGCACTACTATCAAAATCTATTCGTCCATTCACAGAGACTAATTCTTCATAATCAGCACCAAAACTTCTATTTATACTAGCCCATGTATCATTTTGATCAAGCACATAGGTAATAAGCATGGACATACCCTTCTTCAGTTGTTCTTTTGTTGGGCATCTGCATCTCAATGGGAAAACAACCTCTGTGCCATTTGTAAGATTATATACGTCCAGCTTTGGATTCGCCAATTCCACAGCTTGATAAGTTGTCAGGTTCCCAAATTTCTGAGTTGAAACCAAATAAAATGTATCATCTCCACTAATCCAATAAGTAACATTGGCTTGAGAAACATTCCCCATGCACCCACATACTATGGGAATCAACAGTAGTTGACCATCGACCAGTTGGGTGTTCTCATCCACCAAATTGCTGGCCATTTCAATCATCAGTTTGCTCACTCCAAACAAATCACTGATAGGGTCAAGAGTAAGGAAATTAGGGGCCTGTGCTTTGTAAAAAACATATGTGTGACATGGGGATGGACCATCAGAACAAGTATAGCCTGTAAGATTAGAAGCCTCACTGCCTTGAGCTTGGATATGCCATACCTGAAGAAGTAAAACTAGAAACCAACAGTACAATACAGGGTTACCCATAAATCTAACCTCCTATAAACATGCAATGATTTCACTACAATCTCTAATGCTCAAACTTTGAACAATGCAAATTCAGAGTAGCATATAGGTATATCTAGTCTGGAAGATTGATGAAAACATGAGAACTTGTTTTCTTTTTCAAAAGTATAACTTTTATGGAGAAAACATAAGATAAATTGACAGTACAAGGCTGAAGATTATAATAACAACTAACAAAAACAGTGGAAAAAACAAACAGAACCGTAAAAGCCAGCCAAAGGCATTAACATAACTTTGAATGCAAGGTGAATGACCAGAGAGCATATTTATTCTTTATACAAGACAGTAACAGAAAATTAGTGAAAGGTTAGTCTTAATCATTTAACTGGTCTCCCGGAAAGGCAGGCCAATACCCAAAACTTTTTTAATCTGGGCTGTCTAATCATTCAACTGATCTACGTAATGGATCCAATTCCAGTGTCTGCAGACCATGAAATTCCGCAATGCAAGACAAACATTTGGCCTGGTCTTTGTCGAGTCCTTACCATCATGCCACATCATATGTCCAAGGTGACTTCATTGATGACTACTCGACATGTTATTGTGTAATGATGCAGCATAAAATTTCAAGATGTAATCCCTAGTTTAACAAGCTCTATTTCCTTTTGATAATTTTTTTTTTTAATACTAATTAGGAATGAACTTCTCCAACCAAAGAGAACATATATCTCGTAGAACCAGTTCAAAATTGAAGGATATCGAGCTTAATAAGTATATATGATTACAATAAAACTAAACAAATTGAAAATCATTAATTTGTTTTGCATTATTTTAAATTAAGTCTAGTAATCTAAAAAAATATTTGTTGATTGATCTTTCAGTTAAGCATCTCACATATTAATGATCCATCTATTTGTAATGATGAATTTCAATATAGACACCTATAATTGTGTAATGTCAATATATAATTCTTAGTGATGGATTCCGAATTTTAATTGGCTGCATCCAAGTGTGCAAAGAATTAGAGAGGGAAAAACAATATATGAAAGGTAAATATAAGTTAAGCATGTTAGCATCCAAATAGTGTAAAGAAACAACTATAATAAATACAACATGTAACAAGAAAGAATACATAATGATAGGCATGATAAGCTCATGGGCTAGAGATAGTCATCAAGGTGTATAAATTTCCCTCCAATATAGGTAAATGAAGAATGATGATGTGGCCCTCAGTGGCTAGGAACACATATGTGAGCACTTTTAACACTAGAAAACGTATATGCCCATATTGTGGCTACACAAGCACACAATAGTCAAGTAAAGGTAATAGATATCTAGTGGTAATGAAAGATCTCAATATCTTTAGAGGGCTTCTAACTAACCTTGGTAAATATTTTCCAAGTTCAAGCGCTAGAAAAGATTGAATTTATGCTCATGTGAATAATTAAGCATAGTAAACTTCAAACATACAAATGCTTCTAAGATTATCATGCAAATTTATGATTCCTTTTAATGCAGCAATGTAAGTGTTCCTAGCATGCTCCTTCAATGAGAATGATCATTTTGTTTTTGAATATGAGAGGACATCAATGAATAAAACTGGGACACTTCACTACAAGTTCATAGCAATAAATTGCACATGCATGAGTTAGTCAACTATAAGTGAAAAATCAATCCATGGGAGTCTACTAGAGTTTGAGTTTGATTTTTGATATTTCAAGGTTCAAATGCATGAGTGGAATGTCGATCTTGCAACAAAAGATCGACCTAGGGCATAAAAAGAATAAAATAAAGGTGGCTAATAAATGTTTGGAAATAAGTGCAATAAAAGACAATAAATGAGTGATGTAAGGAGATGTGTAAGTAAAAATAAGATATGGATAACCGATAAAAAAAAAAAAAAGATACGGATAAGGAATGTGAGAAAATGTGTAAATGGTAAGTATAGCATTGGGAAATGAGCCCAACCTTGCACTAGAGTGTCATGTTGATATGTATTTGTATTAATCCATTTTGTCAAAATGGATCCAAAACTAAATAGCAATTAACACGGGAGTGTAAATTTTATCATTGCATTTTCCCCTACTTTGAGGTGCATGTAATTCCTACAATGATAATGTATCATAAATTATGTAGCACTTTGAAATATGCATGTAAAATAAATATTCAAAAATAAAGGATTTCCAACTCCATATCAAGTAATGAACTCCTGTTGAATGTCATCATGTAACTCCATCTTTTAGGATTCATGCTTCACGAAAACCTACAAAGCATAAGGAAATGTGAATATAGGTAGCTTTTGATACACAAGTAAAGATGAAGATGGGTACAAGATAAATTATACTATCATTAATCATAAAAGAAAGAGGAGAGAAAGTAGAGTTTGAAAAAAAATTCTTGTAATAAAAGTGGTAATGGCCTGCCTAGATTAGCATCATAGGATTGTGTGGCTTATTGGGGATTAGCATTTCATATGGTAATGATCCATCTATTTATAATAATGAACCTTGATGTAGGCACCTATAACTGGGTAATACCAATATAGAAATGTTAGTAATAGATTATGTCCTCACTTTAAATGGTTGCATCCATTGACACAAGGAATTAGAGAGGAAAAACAATACATGAAAGGTAAATGTAAGCTAAGCATGTAAGCATATAAATCATGTAAAGAAAATGACCAAAATAAGTACAACATGTAAGAAGGAAATAGACATCTTGAATGATAGGCATGGTAAGATCATGGATCATCAAGGTGTCTAAATCCAACCCAATATAGGTTAATGAAGAATGATGATGTGGTCCTCAATGACTAGGAACACTTGTCTAAGCACATTTAACACTAGAAAATGTATATGCCCCCAGTTTGGCTACATGAATACAAGGTAATAGATCTTTAGTGGAAATGAAAGATCTCAATACATGGCAAATATAATTTTAATAGAGTAGAGAAGGTTATGGTGTCCCCAATGTAACTCTTAGAAGATGAGAGTAGGTAATATAAGTACATGATGTGATAAGGAAGTCATGATAGTGATATCCCTTAATGTGGTAAGGTGGCTCTTAGAACATGATTAAATGTAAAATGTGATTATGAAAACGAGTGTCAAAATAATTGTACCCACATGGGTGAGGTAAGGTGCAAATAGGGTAATGGATATGAATAATAAACAATGTAAACCATCCATATAAAAAAGATAAGATAGCTTTAATTGGCCTCATATACATCATGTAAAGATCCAAGGTAGGTAATCATGTGTATAGATAAGCATGTAAGCATAAATAATTTTGTATCATGAACGCAAAGATAAAATTATGTTTTTCTATTGAGTGTTGTTCTTAAGATGGGCAACAAATATTCATGGCACATGACATAATGATAAAATTGATAAAAAAAAATCAACACATGTGGTTCCATTTTTTTTCAAATTGAATAGATAAGTTTGATAAATCAATTTGTATCTAGTGGGTGTCATAGGTGAAAAGCGCCACTGACATTAAACAATGGTAGTACTATATGCATAATGTGTGAAAAAGAATTCAAATGTAAGTAAAGTGGGTTATTTATGGTTGATCCATAATGTGTGGCATCATCTATAGTGTTGTTTTGGTTTTAAAATTGGGTTCATAGGATAGATAATTTGTAAGTTATAAATACTCATTGTTAATCCCAAAATGGTGTGTCCAACTTATGGGATATTTTGATCTTTGCATGAAATCACATGTTTTAGAAAAATATTGATTTAATCTTTGAAGGGTTCCATCTAAAGTGGTTTGATTGAAGGGAGTTAGATCAAAACCCCTTGTATATAACACCTCTAGGATTAAATCAAGCCCTTGATAGTGTCTTCTCCACACCTATCAAAATGTTGATAGAAAAATAATTTTGCTTCACCTTTTGGGGGATCAAAAGAAGTCATTTGGAAATGTCATTTGTAAGTATGCAACCTTTACTATTAGCTTTACAAAAATTATAATATATTATATCTTTCTTTCATATAATATTTATTTTAAAAAATTATAATGAATGTAGATCCATTACAAAAAATAACCACCTTTGCTCAAGACATCAAAAAAAATAATAAACATTGCTAGAAAAAATTTCGAAAAAATCATTACACTTCATATAGATGTCCTTGTTTCAATGAAGAAATAAAATTTTAATTTAAAAAAATATAATAAGAAAAATGTGCTACAAATTAACATAGGTCTTAATTTTTTTGAATTTTTGTTTGTACTAATTCAAAAATTAATAATAAATAAAGTATTAAATAAATTTTACCTATATATATGCACACTAGATATTGGAGCCAATGGTTTAATTCCAATTAATCATGAAAAATATTATTTGTAGTGAAAGTTATGTATTATGGAATAATGTCACTCAAGAAAATAATAGAAAGTAATTAATTAAAAAATAAAAAATAAAAATGACTAAATTTTTTTTTTTTTTTAAATAACTTTTATCTATGTAGAAAATGCTATAATTCATTAGTTTACATTATCCTTATATTCTTTCCTATTTATTCCCTATAATTGACACAAATTAAAATTTACTAAAAAATACTAATTGTATATTACTGAGGCCAAAAAGTGCGACACACTATTGTGGGATCACTAGTTACACTGGTACTATATATAGGGATGAATAATGAAAAACCACTCTCATTTGCACATACACTACCAAAGAACTTAGCCTTTTAAAGATTAGAGTGACTATTGGGTTAAACACCATAATATAGAGGATTCATGTACCTATGTGAGGTAATTAGGTGTGGGTTATGAATAAGCAAGGTGAGTTCCCACATGATGTGAGACCTTTTTTTTAATTATTTTTTCTCATTTTATGTGAAATTTCTTTTTTTTTTCTTTTTTTTGAAAAATGTTATTTTTCAAGATAAGCCTAATGAATTATTTTTAGTGTCATGAGTGACCCACACATTTCAACCATTGTCCATAGGTTTGATTCATAAGGTCAATCCATGGGCAAATTATTGACCTATGGGTTTGATCTAAATCACAAAATCAACTCCCATCATCTAGTAAGCATATTTTATACTAATTTTTTATTTACTTTATTTGATGTTTGAATATACATGTGAATTACTTATGTTATTTCTTCGTGTTCATGTCTATAGACTAATATAGATATTTGTGAGAGACCATGAAACCTATAGGTTGTGAGCATATGACCCTTAGGGCCTCCAAACGAAAATTGGGTGTAACTAGAGGCCACGGGTATGGGGCATATAGTGGCATGTTGACCCTGCATTATGATGCATGCATGTTGACTAGTCTTATGGAGTAATGGGACTTCAACCTAGTAGATTTCATTCACCAACCAATGATATGATTGCGACTCTTGAAGATATATGGTGTGCTCTATGTCTCCTAGTTAGGGTTCCAGAAGTGGAAAGTTGTCACATTGTATATCTAGAGGATTGATAGTTATATAGGTGGTGAATAGGGCACCAAGGGTAGTGATGAGAAGGTTTACTTTTTAATGATATCGTACTCAATGATGTGTCCCAAGGAAACAAGTGGATGTTTCTCATTGTTAGTAATATTATCGTGTTAGATGGAATTTAGGCCTATGCAATTTTATATGGTCTTGCTCTTATTTGGAGAGAGGTGGAGGAGCATAAAACACCATTTGTCTATGGATGCTACTTTTTAGCTCAATTATATGATGGTCTACATAGATTCATTGATGAGAGTGACACATCACTTAAGGAAGTCTCTCTCCCCCACGATGTGATTATGAGCACCTTAATATTAAATGCTTTTTAGGCCTCTCATCCACAATAGTGTCAAGAGGAAGAATGTTGACATATTGTATTGGAATACCAACAAAAAAAATTGGTGAAGGGAGTGATAGGTGGGGGAGAGATAAAAAATCAAGTTATGGTGAAAGTGGATTGATAGATTAGTGTTATGTGGAAACATATGAAGATCCTACTAATATTTGACCATGAATGTCATAATAGATTTTAACCTAGTCACAATAGGTGATCATAGTGGTTCCTTGGTAGGTATCATATATAACTATGGACCTATCTCATTTTAAGTGTATTGTACATAGTTTGAATACTTTCATATACTATACCCCCTAATCACATTTTGTATAGAATTTACTAGTGATCTATATACATGAGAGGGGAAGGGATAATCTTACATAAACTTATCGAGTGATGATTGATGATAATGAGATAAGTACCCCACTATAGCTAGTAGTAGATTTCTATGTGGGCTTTTTTTGGTAATATAAGTTAGTAGCCCAAATATTAAAGGTTTGATAGTCCCCCAAGAGTCAAGGGTGTCAAAATTGGGAAGAATACCACAAATTCCATATTTGGTTGGGCAACTAAAGACCAATCATTGGGGTGGGTAAGACATCCTTCACTTCTCAATTTAAACCAAGAGGCTTTCCCTAAGGTGTTCTAATAGATATCATTACAAAGACTAAACACTATCCCTAATACAAACCATACCCATTGCATAGTGCATCCCTATTTTGGTCAAAATTGTTCTTGTATTCTATTTTACAATAGGCAAGGTCAAGCACCTTATTAGATCAGATAATATACCACATAAATATCTACGAATGTGTTTTAAATAATAATCCTTTATGTTGTTATATATATTTAGACATAGTAGTGAGAACACACTAAATTAGCTAAAATTGAAAAGATAGTTAAATTGATTTGTTGTGAGTGTGTTTGAAGGATGGGGAGATAGAGCATATTTCCTCCTTTATCCAACTGGGCGATATAGTTGTTGATTTTATACAAAATATGTAATAACTGAAACTAAAGACAATGCCTTAATCAAGACACCACAAAAGATTGTGTCTTTCAAAGTGCACATGTAGGTTGGGCTTTACACATACATTTAGCAAAATAATAAATGTTTACATGATAATAAATTATTCCACTCAATAATCCATGAGAATACCCATACACTTAATTTATTTTTATGAGAAGATACTTCAAAAGGATTTACAAGTATTTTGTAATCATCTAGCTCGCCAATTAATTAACACACGCCAAAAAATATAAATCATACACAAGGAGACACTCCGCTAAGGTTGATTTTTACTTTAATCATTTTATATACAAATATGGGATGAACCCAAATCATTACAATGCTAAAACACCTTAGTCAAAGCTAGAAATTAAAATCCTAGGGCTTCCAATGAATATCTCTTTCTCCTAGATTTTTGTAACTACTTAGAATTCCTCCAATCTTTCACCCTCTTTTTTGAAATGAAGATATTTAATATCTTTAAACAATGGGAGAGAGAGGCTAAATCTATCATCAACTACTGACCTAAGACTAATACATTGACATTGAATGCCCATATCCATCAGGAGTTGTTCTCTCAAAAATATGCAAAAAAACATGTTGTAAATCTGTCAAGATACATGATAAACATAAGGAAATATTTTGTCTATATTTGTATGTCTTTTGTATATATTATATTATAGGCTTCAAGTAAAAATGACATAAAAAACCTCGAAAATCTATTATAGATGTTGCTATGAGATGACAAAGAAATATCATTATTAAAAATTCTACCCAAATCCTATTGGAATCAAGGAACACTGAGAGGGGGGGGTGGGTGTGAATCAGTGTTCTACCGGTAAATAAATTTTCAAACTTATTGTCAGACCACTGGAAGCAGATGTAAGAAAGTAAAATACGGAGACACGAGATGATCAACCACAAAATCATAACACCAATATTTTTACGTGGAAACTTGAAAAGGGAAAAACCACGGTGGGATTGGAACCCACAATATTCATATATTATGATCAGGAGTACATAAATATTACAAAAGGAGAATGCACATGAATTCAGGCTCACTGCTCAAATTATAATATGGAAGTCTCACTGACTTACAGATCATTTATAATGAGAACTACAATGATTGAACTCCAAAATAGCATCAAACAATTCCTATATGAGTTTCGATTAAGTGCAAAAAGTATGTCTACTCTGCAACTCTACCTCATTCTACTTCTCAGTCAGCTACCAGATCAAGAATGCGCACGTGAAATTGCGCCAAATAGATTTCTCAATCACTACTCACTCATACCATCATCAAAAATATCTCCTACATCAATCATATATATCCACAACCACAAAATAAAACATTCATCAATTCGGTCATCCATAATATGCAATGTAACGTGTAATTGGGTGTCGGCTTAAACCAGATCTCTAAAACATATGCGGATCAACCAAATTATGTCTAAATAATTTCTACATGTCGGCCCTATCATCTAATGCATGAATCTGACCACTGCAATCACTACAAAGATTCCAGACCAAAAGTGCTTTGCTTATCTTGAAATACTGGTGACATATTACCATACCACTTCCTCTACCAGTTAACAAAATCCATAACTACCAGATAGAATTTCCAAGGAGAGTTTCTATCAATGACAACCCTAATCTGTTATCCATGCAATGGTATCCACCGGATGAGTGTCAATTTCCATTAATCTCCCCCTTTGGAATTGATGGTAACACTCGTGAAAAATGACTAAGTGTCAATCTGTATACCGGATCAAAATTTATAAGGCTCCCCCTTAGACCAAAAACTCAAAACTTGTATCATTCTCTGTACATTTTTCACTCTACTCTCCCCCTTTGAGAGCAATGCCAAAGATGGGGTGTTGCTCAAAAACTTATATACAGGGTATATACCAGATATTATACATACTTGAAGATATTTGCAAAAATGGTCTTCAAAAATCCTAAGTGGGTATCCCACCCATTCTTCAAGTTGTCCAAAACTGTAATGAAAGAACTGAAAACATAAGCATATATTTCCACATCTTTCAATTTTGTTGGAACTGGTTGTGTCAGTTTCTTCATGCAATCAACTTTGTTGCTTAGCATGGTGTCCATCCAAGGAGAAATAAGGTTCTAGAGCTCACCAACCCACCTCGGTATTCTATCCTTTTATGATTTTAGGCTCGAGATTTGATCAATTAGAGTCATCACTTGTCCTTCTATGCTACTAGTAAGGGCTACATTGGAGTCAAATGACTGATATATACTATCAAGCTTGCCTTGGAAAACACTAATCTGCTTGTCTATATCTGATGTGAATTTGGGAAAAACAAGGCATGACTTGTATATCTTTCCCCCTTCACTCAATGCCTCATAGATTGTTTGCAGTCCTTTATTCAATTTGACTCTGTCATCATCAATCATCTTCTGTAAAGTTTGCATACGTACCTCCTTGAATCTGTCCAATACTTTCTTGGTGGTTGTTGTTGTGCTCTGTGAAGTGTACATGTACCTGCAACCACAATGCACTCAATAAATAATTACAAGCATGGTTAAAAGATTTAAATCAAAGAAAGACAAAACCATAGCTAATCGACTTATTGCCTCCTAGTAAATGCGAGTATGAAAAATGCTCTTAGATCTGATTATGCATAATCTAGTGACTTGACTACACTTAGATGGAGGATTTGAATGCTAAAAATGCATGATCTAGCAAGAATAGCATGATTTAAGCTACATGATAAGAAAATTAAGCTAATATTGAGCATGATAACATTGCTAAGAAATGATAAACTAGAAGCTAGATGCCTATAGTAACAATGCTTAACATGAAAATGAGATGGGATCCATATTGCTCAAAATGAGGTCTATTTATAGGATTTTCCAAGGCTAGGGGTGAGTTGGCATGAATCAACGGCTGAGATTGATTTGAAGATATCAATGGTTAAATTGGAGGAGGTTGGCAAAGGGAGTTGGATTAAAAGGAACATCTGTCATCTCTATGGTGACAAGTGTCAATAGGCTTCTAGAAGGAGTTGGATGAAAGGGAACACTTAGTGACAAGTGTCAAAAAGGTTCTAGAAGATGCTGGATGAAAGGGGACAAGGTGGTAGGTAGAATGGGTTAGGTTTAGGAGTGGTAGAAGTTAGGAGAATTTAAATTTAGAAATTCAAATAATAGGAAAAGGATAACTAATCTCAACAACTCATAAATTTGATTTATTTTAATTAATTAGGGATTTAGAAGAAATGATTTTGGATGGAGGGAATTAATTAATTTGAATTAATTAATCAAAGGGGATTATGAAATTAACCTATTTAGTAAATCCTTAGATTTATTAATAAGTAGATGAAAAGGGAAATTTAATCAAATTGCTTAGTGAATTTAATTAAATTGGGGAGGGACATTAATTAAATAATTGCTTATTTAATTAATTATCTTCAGACCATTTTTAGGTCTATACATTTTTCCCCTCTTTGAAGCGAGGTGTGATGACGCATTGATTCAAAGAATAATCTCATTTTGATGCTGATATTGATTTGATAGGATGCCCCAGCTCTTGATTGCTAAATTCCGATATGATGATGCCCCCTCGGGAGATCAATTGAGATAATTGATCTTTCGAATTTTGCGAGATTGATATCCCGATAGATTTGATTTGATTTATGTAACTGTGTTTGATGAAAATGTGAGTTCTTCGATTATGGACTTCATGTAAGGTCTTCTCAGTTTCTTCTTGTTCAAGACATCGTAAGAGAGTACCGTCTAGACCTCGTTTATACAGGGTATCCACGACAAGAGTAAAATGGGAGAATTAGCAAATAAAGTTCCTCTTTTGGTTCTCCGATAAGTCAGGAGGTAGGATATTGTCTTTCAGGTATGTGTAAGTTTGGCCATAGCGGGAGGAATCATGTCCAATAAGTTGACAGATGATTTGGGAATCATGACAATTAAAGGCGGGATGAAACAACTCTTCAACTAGGAATTCATAATGTTGTTGATTTTCCTGTGTCTGCAATAGAGAAGCAAGTGTAGCCATGGCATCTGCTGCTTTGTTGTCATTTCTGGGGATCTGGTCAAAAGTTATTTCTACAAAGTACTTCTTGAAATCATGCACTATCTTTTTGTAAGCCATGAGTTTGTCATCTTTTGTTTGATAGTCATCATTGATTTGATTAATGACAAGCTGAGAGTCTCCAAAGACCTGAAGTTGTTTAATGTTCCATTCTACAGCCATTTTGATGAATAGAATGTCTGCTTCTGATTTATGTTGTGTTCCTTTATTGATGCTTGCTCTTAATCCATGATGTGTTCCATTATTGATGTCTGCTCCTGGACAGATATTCGGGTGTTGTATTGTAGATATGGATCAAACCCTGAAACGTTTGTATATGAACAGGTAAAATTGATTTTCTATATTTTGAATGGTTTCAAGTATTTTTGTCTTGCTAGTTCTGATAAAGAAGTTACTGGATGTAGATCAGTTGTGCTAATGATAACTGCCTCTGCTGGTTCTATTAGGATAGATGACTTTTCTTGATAACATTCAGGTAAGGTGTCAAATCTCCCATCTTCTGGTGCCTCAAGGAGGTTTTCACCTTTAGATTTGTCCTTTATTTTTACTTTTTTGCGGTCTAAAGTTGCCAAGAAATGGTTTTTAGCATTAGACCTGATATTGTTTTCTTGATTTTCAATTTTGCAACTAGGAGATTTGACATCCATTTGACTTGAAGATACGTTAGCGAAATCCCTGGTGAAAGTTGTCGCGGGTTTGATTCATCAAGATATAAGGATATGGCATGGTCATTTGGAAAGGTATCAATAGCAGTATGTCCTTCATTTTCCTAGTCCATAGGTTCGAGATAGCATAAGGATAAAGGATCTTCAGGTTGAATAGTTTCAAAGATATTAGGGGTCATGATAGAGATGTCAGAGCTTTCAGTATGTATTTCGATGTCTATAACGATACTCTCATTATAATGACCTCATATAAAAAAATCTTTATTGTCCTCGGTTAAGTCCATGTCAGTCAAATGTGATTCTAATTCAATTAGGCTAGTTCCTAACGTTTGTTTTGCATACATGTGAACTACATCGACTACTATATCTGCTTCTTCCCTCTCAATTTGAAGTTGCTCTTGTTTGTTTTTCCATGATAGCAAATATTCTCCGGTCCCTTGATCTTTTAGTTGCATTTTTTCTTCCATGTTTGACAAAATTGATGCAAATGATTGTTCCTTGGATTGTGTGCTTGAAGGTGTTGCCTCTCTGTTATGTGAAATTATGATCTCTTGAGTTGATTTTAGATTATTACAACACTGCAATGGATTTGATTCTGCTGATATTGTGATTTCCTGTCCATTGTATGGAAATTTTAAGCACTGATGGCATGTTGATGTAGTAGCTTGTATGTCCTGTATCCATGGTCCTCCCAAGAGTATGTTATATGGTAGGTCCAAGTCTAAAACTTGGCATGTTATGTCCTTCTGCAAAGGTCCCACTGTGATGGGTAATATCACCATTCCTTTAGATGAATGCTCTTCTTCATTATGTTCTTTGATTTTTATCTTCTTTCAGGGATCAACTACATCTTCTAAATAACTTAGAGCATGGACAAGATTCATAGAGCAAATGTTCAAGCCAACTCCCCCATCTATTAGGACACATTTAACAAGCATTCTATGAATGAGGACTTCAATTTGCAAGGAAGCGCTATGGGGATTTTGCAGTGAATTAATGCTTGGATATGAAGGAGATGAACTTTGAATAGGATCCTCTGAAATAGGTTTGATGGCAATCATGGATTTCCCTTGGGAAACTTCATCTTTGGATGTATTGTTTGGCAAGGATGCTATGGAAGGTTCTTGCAAGCTTTCAGGAGGTGTAGGAATAGATGCCTTTGGAGAGTCAATTTGCTTATGGATGGATGGATCATTGTTAGACATGGGTGCACGATTTTGATCTTCTTTAGCCAAATCCTTTAGGGATCTCTTTAAGAGGTGCATAAAAGAGCCACCTTTCTTTTGACATGTATTTAAATCCTTGTGAGGTTTTAACATAGTTGGATTTTGATTTTGAACTTGTTTGATTGCTCTGATGTGTTGTCTTGTCATGTTTTCTTCTTGTGTTTTGCTTTGATATGTCATGTTGATATGATTTTCAGCTATTTCAAATGTTTATGTTTCCGTTTTAGGGGTTTGATTGTCTAAAAGTTGTTTTGGGTAAGTGATCAATAGTCAATTTCAAGGCAATAGAGTGATATGATACTAAAAGAGAATTCAAGTGTTTAAAGGTTTGCAAGTTTTTCGATCTTTGATTTAGGAGTGCAATGATGGTGATTTGATAAGAACCAAGTCCAGTAGGAACGATCTATCCTATGATGTGGGACAAGGTTATCCTGACCAAACGTTTCAGTTTCGTGATAAAGGATGATTGATCTTGATGAGAAACTATGTTTGAGTGATTAGTTTATCAAAGAGGGTGATAATGCACTTTGAGATGTTTAGATATTGAACTTGTTGGGGGTAAGCACTTTGAAAATCTTGAGGTGTATATTTTCTAGAGTCTGATTTTGATGAGTGATAACTTGACCAAGCAAATCAAGCAGACAATCTAAGCACGGATTGACAGATAACAGGTGTTTATGTTTACTGCAAATTGATCAGGCAGAAATGACAAGTCTGAAATAGGCATGTAAGACACAGTTCTGGACTGACAGATGCAGAGTTTCGTATGACATAATATTTAGCTTAGGACGACACAAGATACAGAGCTATACGACAGAATCAAGTTTTTCATGTAAAAAGCAGACTTGTACGAATTGGGATTATAGACCATATGACAAAATAGATGACTCGTTGGGAGAAGAATCTAAGGAAGTTGACTCTATTAATCATCTTATGATGATTAAAAGCAGATTTGTATGAATTGGGATTATAGACCATACGACAAAACAGATGACTCGTACAACACAGGATAGCAGATAGTACGACAAATGATTTTATGCAAGTTGACTCGTATGACAGAGATTATGACTCATGCTACAGAGAATTAAATCTCGTATGACAAGTTATTTTAACAGGTGTAAAAAGAGTTTGTTTGTTTGAGTTTTGATCACTGAATTTTGATGTTTTACTTTGGTTTTTCAGTTTTAATTGTTTGATTTTTCAATTTAGGGATGAATACACAACAAACACATGATGTGATAAATGACTCTCAATCAAGCTAAACCCTAAGGAAGTTGGCTGAGAATGAAAACCTTTGCTTGCTGACTTAGGTACACGCCCAATAGCTAATCAGAATACGGCCGATGAGTCTCACGCAATGGATTCTCAACGCCATATTATCCGACTCCAAACACTAATGGGGGCACGATATGACAAGTGTCTTGGGAGAGTTACTATCTCTCTTGCACAAAGATTATCACCCTTTCAAAGGTGAATCCGGTAGCTTCTATTTTAATCGGCACTAGTAAGGGATCCATTCGGCGCATTGGGGTATAAACTCAATTAAGAGGTCTCCCAGCCTTGAAAACCAAGGTTTGATATACCCGAGGAGAGCTATTCTCGAGCACTATCGTTGCTTTGATTTTCATCAAAAACACATTTATTTTATAGTGGGTTGGATTACTTGGCATTAGCCATTCCCACTTAGGTCCTTCCCCTCTCACCGACCTTAAGGGCTAAGAGTTAATAACTCCTTGGGAGGGCAGGCCTGCTAAAGAGATGCACTAATGAAAGCAAAAAGATGAGTCTAGCTTTCTGATCACCTAAGAAAGGTGAGAGCATACTCGCCTATCATCACAAGCACATAAGACATGATAGTTCATTTCTTTAAGCCCAAATTGAAGTGTGCCTAAAAATCTTAAAGAATACACAAAGTTTTTTTTGTTGAATCCTTAGGCAACCTGCAAAATAGATCCATTAGTAGTCATGATTGTGTTTTGAATTTGTCTTTGACAAGTGTATCTTTGATAAGCGTCCTGTAGAAAAGAGTTAGGCTGCAAACATCTCATAGACATAACAAGATTAGCATTAGTGATATGAACTATTAAATTTTCAAAAAAAAACTTTGAAATTTTAGCCTAACTTCAAATAGGCATAACTTGCTGCTCAAGACTCAAAATTACGAATCGTTTAACTCGTTGGATTAAAGGGAACATCTGTCATCTCTATGGTGACAAGTGTCAATAGGCTTCTAGAAGGAGTTGGATGAAAGGGAACACTTAGTGACAAGTGTCACAAAGGTTCTAGAAGATGCTGGATGAAAGGGGACAAGGTGGTAGGTAGAATGGGTTAGGTTTAGGAGTGCTAGAAGTTAGGAGAATTTGAATTTAGAAATTCAAATAATAGGAAAAGGATAATTAATCTCAACAACTCATAAATTTGATTTATTTTAATTAATTAGGGATTTAGAAGAAATGATTTTGGATGGAGGGAATTAATTAATTTGAATTAATTAATCAAAGGGGATTATGAAATTAACCTATTTAGTAAATCCTTAGATTTATTAATAAGTAGATGAAAAGGGAAATTTAATCAAATTGCTTAGTGAATTTAATTAAATTGGGGAGGGAGATTAATTAAATAATTGCTTATTTAATTAATTATCTTCAGACCATTTTTAGGTGTTGTAAAGCGGAAAATCGCAGTCGAACCCTAGTTGGTCTCCCCTCTTCTAACTCCAAGGAGAGAGAAGGGAGGTTCGCTAGGATTCGATGGGTTTTCACTTAGGGGGAAGACTTTACATTCAAAAGAGGGGTTGAAACTCATAAGATTCAATCCCACACGATGTAAGATTGGATGCTAAATGAATTTCAAGGGTTAGGAAAGCAAGACTACCCTCTTTTGTAAAGAATGTTGATTAAGGAAATTAAGCTAAGGATGCATAGAAAGTCATAAAGATTCGCTTATAAACTGAGTTTAGGTTATAGGATGAAGCTGCGGACCTGGAATTAGCAGTAAAATGTCGATACGGCGCTGTCCTGCAAATTTGGGCAAAAGTTGTCGGGACGATGGTGCCCGGCGCCACGGTCCTCCGAAAAATCCGCGAAACGAAGGGGGATCTGTTCGTCTCTGCACAAGGATTCCAGATCTTCAATTTCAGCCGCGTACCTGCAACCTACACACAGAAAAGCGAAGATGATTGGGGGGTTAGGGATTAGGGGTTTGCCTTTAGGTCAAACCCCGGTTTTGGAATTAACCAAGAAATGAGCAAGAGCTGTAAATGTAAATGACTGTAAAACAAGTACTAATACCTTGTTCTAAGGATGTTTGTATCTTTATGTGCGAAGGTTTAGATGTTGTATATTGTATGTTGTAGCATGTAGTATGTGATCTCCTCTTCAATGGTTGAATCCTTGTCTTGAATGCAACACTTAGCCTTGAATGGAGACTTGGAATGATCAATTGCTTGAATGCTTGAATGCTTGAATGCTTGAGTATAATTTCCACACTTTGTACACATATCCTCCTCATATCAAATGAGAGAGAAAAATGTAGTTTATATACTTGTCATTTAGGGCTGAAAGACTGATTTTCCCGACCTTAGGCCGACCAGGGAAGTATATTTCCAAATTGCAATCAAAAAGACCCAATATCACTTAGGAAACCGGGCCCAAAATAGGACCCAGGGACCAGGGCGCTGGGCGCTCTGGTCCCACCTCCCAGGACATCAGGGTGCAAGGAGGTTCAAGCCAGGGTGCTTGAAAAATGCAGTTTTCAGTGTCGTGAGCAAGTTTTGGGGTCTCCATTCAGGTTGCGTGTTGCGTCGCCATCGTGAAGACCGAAATGCAGTCGAAATTGCAAGTGTCGCAATTTTAGGACGCTACATTTAGCCCCCACTTTAGCGGGAGTATGTATGCTCATACTTCCGGTAAAGTACAAGGAAACAACGTTGAAAGACTTCCACCACGTCAAGGAGGCAAGATACACCAAGCCCCCAGTGGACTAAGGATCTTACAACTTCGATTGACAAAGTAAAAGGGAAGATCACGAGGAAGAACCATGACTATCAGTAGTAAGGTTCCCTCACTATGAGTCATGCAAAAGAAATACCAAAAATCTTCAAGACAAAGCTAAGTTTGCCAAGAAATTTTCAAGTATCTTTGAAAGGATAGACAGGGTGTATGCCCCCCTACGTTAAAACGATCGCACACGCCTCAACGGGGGTGATTGTTTTAACGTAGTGATACACATAAGAAATGAGAAAGGAAAAAGGAGCACGTTATCGCAAAGATTTAGCCCCCAAGTGTGAGATAAACCCAAGGATAATAGACACAAAACACAAAACACGAGGTGACTTCGCTTTCCTCGGGGTCAGTATGCTGTATGATAAGTCATGTATATATCATATGGATGTATGCATAATTGTTCTTCATTCCCCAATCAAGGAAGGTCACCTAGAAGAAGGGAACACATGTGTCTTTTGAGTCAACATGAGAGAGATCGAGAGATCTCAATGCTTTGCATCGTCCTCAAGTAGACAACACTAAGGACGACAAATAGAAGAATGAAAATAACATATAGAAGAAGTAACAAAAGAGAGGGGGAGAGAGTCTGCTATGCTAATGTAACTAGTCTAGCATGTCATCTACCCCCCGATCTTGTTGATCAATGTTTCGGGAAGGCAGGGAACACGCTAGAGGAGGAACATCCAACACAGCAGATGGAGCTATCACAAGATCCAAACAAGGGCTATGTTCATGTTCCAAGCCACATTGTTCTTGTCTAGGAGCTAGGATAAGTGCTTTAGAAAATTCATTAGATAAATGGTTATCAACATCAACAAGTTCATATTCACTATCAGAAGCAAGAGGAGTAATATTTTCATCTATATCATCATCAAGATTTATAGAAATAGGATCTTTAACTCGCACAGGATCAAGACCATCATGCATCTTATGTTTAGGAGATTTAGGCTCAATATCCGGCTGAGGAGAAAATGGAATAATGCTTGTTGAAGGTGTTTTTGGAGATTGTAAAGTTTGAGAAGCAGCTGCTTGAGCCCTAAGACGACGCTTTCGTCGACGTTCCCGTGCAGAACGATTACGTCTAGTCTTAGTAGGAAGTGTAGAAGATAGAGGAGGAGGAATGTTCTCATCCCTATCACTTGGGTGTTTAGGTTGTGGTCTCTTAGGCTGGATAATAGGAGAAGAAGAAGGTCTCTTCTCTCTATAGAAGGCAGGAGAAGGAACTGCTCCATATAAAGGAGGAGTTTTTGGGTTTAGGAAGAAGACCAAGTCCATCATGACGAGGAGGTATAGGTCTATTTTTAGAAGATTTATTAGGCATAGACATAGTCACATCCATAGGGACGGGTTGGGAATCTTCTTGGGGAAATACATTAGTTTTTTCTTTCAAAGGAAGAATTTCCTTCTCAAGAATGATAGGAATGTCAAATTTAGGTGCTCTAGGTTCACTTAGAGATAGGATCATATCTGTTTTCCACTTTTGATAAGATTTGAAAAGATGATCACTTCGCGGAGGAAGAGATTGGAATTGTTTAGGCCAAAAGTAATCAATAGGAACACTAGAGGTTCTTTCAGCTGGTTTAAAGAGACTATGATTGACAGTAACAACTTCACCATTATGGGGAAATTTCAAACACTTATGAATAGGAGAAGCAATAGCTTTCATGGAAGATAGCCAAGGATAGCCAAGCTTCACACGAAATTGTTCGGAAGATGGAATAATAGCAAAGTTCACATCAAGGGATTTGTTATGGACCTCAATAGGCAATGTAATAGAACCAATTGCAGGAGAAGAAAATGCATCAAATAATTTCACAATCACATCTGTTTTGTCATAGATCACTTGATTCAATTGCAAAGTAAAAAGAAATTCTTCAGTAATAACATTAACCATGCACGAAGGATCAATAAGCACTCCACGGCAAGGCATATTCTTGACTTTTGCAACTATGTATAAAGGACCATCAGGTGCCCTAATGGTTTCACTAGAATCAAATGTGATGGAAGATTCTTTAGGGTTTTCTTGCTGCTCTACAAAGTTAATCACATTCGGAGTCATAGACACAAGACCATCCGATGAGAAAGAGGAATCATTAGCCTCAATCGCATTAGAGGTATGAGAAGTATGAGAAGGTAATGGATCAGTAAAAATCTGAAGATTTTGGTTAGGAGGAGCTACAGATGTGTTGCCTTTATCATTCACTCCAGAAACAGAAATAGTATTATTATCAATCAAATCTTGAATTTTACCCTTTAGAGAAAAACATTTTTCAGTATCATGCCCAGGCTGACGATGAAAGTGACAAAAAGCTTTGTGATCAAAATAAGGTGAAGTAATCTTTGCAGGATCAATTTGTCTTATAGGAGGAAGGGTAAGCACATTTTGTTCCAATAACTTATTCATAATATCATGCAATGATTCATTCAAAGGAGTATACTTTCTTTCTTTCCTGAAAAATTTAGAAATAGGAGGCACACCTGATGCTGCATTCACATTGTTGTTGATGATGTTTTCATTGAATTTGATAGAATCTCTGTTCGGTTTAAACTTCCCAAATGGTTGTTGACTGCTATCACCCTTATCACTCGGAGCCATAGGATGTGATTGTTCCATTTGACTCACAGTCAGTTGATAATTGTGAAGAGTGGCGCACAACTGTTGGAAAGAAGTAAACTCAGAAAACAGGAGTTTGTCTCGAATATCTTTTTGCAAATTAGAAATAAAGATTCTTTGAATATCATTATCAAGCACTGGAAAAGAAATTTGAGCATACAAATGCTTATATCTACCAATGAAATCAGTCACTTTTTCTTTAACACCTTGTTTACAATGCATTAAATCAATCAAAGTAACTTTAGGACTTATATTATTTTGAAATTGTTGAATGAAAGCATTTGCAAGTTGTTCGAAAGAAGTAATAGAATAAGAAGGCAATGAACAATACCATTGTAGGGCTTTGTCTCTTAATGTTCTAGTAAATAGTTTTGCAAGCAACCTTTGGTCATAAGCAAAATCAGTACATATTGTTTGAAAAGTCTTAACATGTGTTAGAGGATCTCCTTTACCATTATAAAGTTCCAAATGCGGGATTTCAACATGCTTAGGAGGAATAGCTCGAACAATGTCAAGAGAAAGTGGGCTCGCAACATCAAATGTGGGCACACTAAACTTAGATTGATTCATAGAGGCAATTTGTTGCTGTAAAGAAGAGACAGTTTGTGCAAGATTATTAATGGTAGCTTCAGTCGAAGAGTTCATATTAGGTGTGTTAGATTGAGATGGAGGTGTGATGTTATTGAAAGATGGTAAAGAGTAAGGTGGTGGGACCCTATGATAGTCAACCATAGGGGATGATTGGATAGGAGGAACACTACAAGGAGGAATGGAATGGTTAAATGAATTGCCCCCTTGCGTCATGTTCATTTGTGAAGATGTAATAGGAACACTTATTGAAGGAATGAATGAAGAAGTCGGATTGAATGAAGGAATAGGGTTAATTGAAGAAGGAGGATTGCCCCCATGACTGGTAATCACAGGAGGAATGTCTTGTATAGAGGTAGCCATGATGTTTGATGTAAAGGTAGGTGAACTAGCAATAGAAGTAGTCAAAGGAATAGAATGATTGTCTTGTGTAGGAGGTTGTGTATAACCTAAAGATTCAGCACAACTCTTCATAGGCATCACGTTCGAATTCACAATGTGTGAAATACCACGCAAAATATCAATTCCATTCTTATCACTTTGAAGCATACGTTTTAGACCCTCAATTAAAGGAAGAGCTTGACTATCGGGATACTCATGAGACATCCATTGGTGAAAATCGTCAAATTGGTTATCCAATTTGGAAAGTTGTTCTTCAGAAACCTCATGGAGAGCTTCTCCATCATTAGGAGGATTAGAGGAATTACCCATGTCCTCGTTAAAAAGACTACTCAAATTAGGTTCCATCTCCTCAGTAGTTAAACCTCGGAAAGACTTAATTCTACGGCTTCGTCTAACGGGAATAGTGTAAGTAGGGCTTATTGTTGTAAAACTCATGCACTAGAGAGAGAGAGAAGATTTTGATTTTAGAGGTAGCAATTTTCAGTAAAACCAGCCAATCTTCCAGATTTAAGCTGTTAAATGCAATCACAACAGTCTCCCGAAATTTCAGAAAAAATGTTCGGGACCGTGGCGCTCGGAGTGCAACACGGTCCTTGCAACTTTTTTCGAAATTTGCAGGGATGAAAGGTATGATGATTTTAGCGCTAATCTAAAAAAATTGAGGGATTTTACGATCTGTAGATAGGCCAAATTAAAGTTGCAAATTCAAAATTGAACCCTATCAAGATTGTCGAAAAATGCAAAATTTGAATTTTGAAAAAGAGAGGGAGACTGAAATTTTGAATTTTATGATTTTAGAGGGAATGTCAAGAGCAATGCAAATTTTGAAATTTAAAAATTGACTCAATTTCACGCAAAATTCAATTTTGAAAGTGGAAATCAAAGTTGTTGTAATTAGGCACTTAATTTCAAAAGTCACAAAATGCAAATATTTGAATAAAGCACTGAAATTTCGAATGAATGCAAATACAATTTTCAGATCTAAGACAGTAAGAACACAATTTTGACACAAAATTTCAGTTTCGATAATTTTTGAATGATTAGGAGCCTTAGACCAAGCAATCACAAGACCAACTTTGACTGTAATTTTGAAAGTGTTATAATTGACAAAATCAGCCAAAATTCTGGATTTTAGCAGGAAAATACAGCAAGATCTCGCTCCCGAAATTTTGGAAAAAATGTCGGGGACGATGGCACTCGGAGTGCAACACGGTCCTCGCAACTTTTTTCCAAATTTTCAGGGATGAAAGATATTGTGATTTTATTGCGGAATCCAAAGTTACAGCTGATTTGGAGATGTTTTGATCGGTCAAATTGTCGGACAAAGGTTGAATCAAGAGGGTTTCAAAAATTAGGGTTTTGACTTTTAACCACTTAATTTTTAGAATTAAAGCACAAATATGAATTGATAATTTGTAATAGAAGGACATATCTGAAACAAGCATTAACATTTAGACATTTCGCAAGTTTAATTATTAAAAAGAAATTTTAGGGTTTTAATGCAATCACCTCTAAAACTTTGCAAAAGATCAAACATGGAAATGTAATCAATTTTTTCAGATCTAAGCATGAAAAATCAGAAAGGATGTTCACGTCGGGTTCACCAAAATGTAAAGCGGAAAATCGCGGTCGAACCCTAGTTGGTCTCCCCTCTTCTAACTCCAAGGAGAGAGAAGGGAGGTTCGCTAGGATTCGATGGGTTTTCACTTAGGGGGAAGACTTTACATTCAAAAGAGGGGTTGAAACTCATAAGATTCAATCCCACACGATGTAAGATTGGATGCTAAATGAATTTCAAGGGTTAGGAAAGCAAGACTACCCTCTTTTGTAAAGAATGTTGATTAAGGAAATTAAGCTAAGGATGCATAGAAAGTCATAAAGATTCGCTTATAAACTGAGTTTAGGTTATAGGATGAAGCTGCGAACCTAGAATTAGCAGTAAAATGTCGATACGGCGCTGTCCTACAAATTTGGGCAAAAGTTGTCGGGACGATGGCGCCCGGCGCCACGGTCCTCCGAAAAATCCGTGAAATGAAGGGGGATCTGTTCGTCTCTGCACAAGGATTCCAGATCTTCAATTTCAGCCGCATACTTGCAACCTACACACAAAAAAGCGAAGACGATTGGGGGGTTAGGGATTAGGGGTTTGCCTTTAGGTCAAACCCCGGTTTTGGAATTAACCAAGAAATGAGCAAGAGCTGTAAATGTAAATGACTGTAAAACAAGTACTAATACCTTGTTCTAAGGATGTTTGTATCCTTATGTACGAAGGTTTAGATGTTGTATATTGTATGTTGTAGCATGTAGTATGTGATCTCCTCTTCAATGGTTGAATCCTTGTCTTGAATGCAACACTTAGCCTTGAATGGAGACTTGGAATGATCAATTGCTTGAATGCTTGAATGCTTGAATGCTTGAGTATAATTTCCACGCTTTGTACACATATCCTCCTCATATCAAATGAGAGAGAAAAATGTAGTTTATATACTTGTCATTTAGGGCTGAAAGACTGATTTTCCCGACCTTAGGCCGACCAGGGAAGTATATTTCCAAATTGCAATCAAAAAGACCCGATATCACTTAGGAAACCGGGCCCAAAATAGGACCCAGGGACCAGGGCGCTAGGCGCCATGGTCCTGGAGGACTAGGGCGCTAGGCGCCCTGGTCCTGAGGGACCAGGGCGCTGGGCGCCATGGTCCCACCTCCCAGGACATCAGGGTGCAAGGAGGTTCAGGCCAGGGTGCTTGAAAAATGCAGTTTTCAGTGTCGTGAGCAAGTTTTGGGGTCTCCATTCAGGTTGCGTGTTGCGTCGCCATCGTGAAGACCGAAATGCAGTCGAAATTGCAAGTGTCGCAATTTTAGGACGCTACAGGTGTATACAGTTGCCTTTTCCAATGACTCAAAATTGGTACTGATATTGTTGATCAACTGGAACAGTCTACCGGATGGGTTAGAATTTGGATCTAATTGTAGTTCCGATACCATCTGCATGCAGGAAAATGTGGTGATCAAAATGAATAAATCGAGATCAGATGAACTACATACCAATGAGACTCTTAGTGCAAGTATAAACTAATTTAAACTAGTTTAACTTCCCAAGGGGTGTCCCATTGTTCTCTATCTCACAGGATCCCTAAAGTCAATGTTTTGCTCTCAGATCATTGAGCAAATGACTTAGGAATGACAACTCCAAGAATGAGTGATATTATGATCTATATGCATGAATGCATTCTAAGATCTATATGATATGTTAAAAGCTATGATGATTAAGTTAAGATGAAGATAGTGATATGATAATGAGATTAACAAATTATCCTAATCATGATATACTAGCATGGATATACTATTGATATGAAAATGAAATGCTTCTAAATGTTTATGATAATATTTTAACAAAGAGAGGCTAAAATGATTAGTAAATTAGACTATAATGTAGATGCATGAAAACTTGGATATGGAGAATGAGGAATGAGAGCTCTATTTATAGGGAAAATATGGCAATGGATGGTTAAGATTGAATAATCTTAACAATGGTTAGGATTGAAAATTACTCAATCCATGTTTACAATTTTCACCAATGAAATGGTGACAATTGTCAACAAGAGGTGGCTTGAGAGGAGATGCAAGAGGCATTAAATTCCTGAGAAGACATGAAGGTTACTTTAGGAGGTAAGGTTAAGGTTAGGTTAGAGTTATCCACTGGATAAAGCTTTTACCCAAGGGGCAAACTTTTGTGCAAGGGTTAATAGGATAACCAAGGTTAAAGCCATGGGTGCTTGATAAGACCCTTGGGTTAGATGAGGGTTAAGTTAGAGAGAACGTCTCTAACCATGAGGGGAGGGTTGAGTTAACCATTAATGGTTTGGAAGACTTTGGGGATAAATGTGTAAGAGTCCTTCCAAATTTGGGGGAACTCAACAAGTTAGCTTGTTGAAGAAATATATCCTTTAATGCATTTAGAAGACTTTCCCCCAAATTTGAGAAGTGACCTCCTCAAATTTAGGGAAAGGACATGATTAGAGGGATTAAAGCTAATTGATTAATATTAGATGGGTTCTAGAAGAATGATTAGGAGGCAAGTGGGAAATGTAGGAGAGGGCAAGTTGGAGAAAAATAATTTTAATTAAAATAAAATGTTTTATTTCAACTAAAATAGATGCAACTTGCATAAATACAAGTGGGGGGATTTTTATAAATAAATTAGATTTATTTATATGCAAGGGTCAATTTAATTAAATGTGAATTTAATTAAAAGGAAGAAGGGGGAATTAATTAAATAAAGTGATTTATTTAATTAAAGGCTAGAAAAGGTTTATGTGAATTTAATTAAATAAATTATTTATTTAATTAAATAGATGAAAATGAAGAAATTAGTTAAATAAGATTTAATTAATAGGGAGATAGGGTTAAAATAAATATTAAATATTTATTTAAGAAAGTGGTCAGATTTATACATCTACACCACCTTTTGTAAAACACCTACAGTCATCTCAATTAGCTTTTTGTCTTCAGTTTCTGATTTAACCAAGTCTTGACTAGCTTGAGCCTGGACCGTTGCAGCAACCATCAACCTTTTAGCTGGAGACATCTGTCCAATGTCAAGAGGTCTATCAAAATTAATGGAGATTTATGGAAAGATCCTTTTCCCTTTGTCCTTCAGTGTGTCAATTGCCATGATTACCGGGACATCATCAGTTTTTTGCTTTCCCTTATTAACCTCTTCGCCTTTATCCTGTACCTTGACCTCCTCTGCTTCTCCTTTTTTTGCACCCTTTTTCAGTTCCCGCTTAGTATGAACTTTTTCTTTATCCTTTTCTTTTTATTCAACCTGTTCACCTGTGTCACCACTTGGTGCAGTATCATTTTTGGTGTCTCCTTGGCCTCTTCAACTTTCCCTTCCACCATCTCTAGGTGTTCAACCAGAGGATTTTGACTGTCCTCTGCATCAAGGGTTGTATCTACCTGGTCTTCTAGATGAGAAGTGTCTTCCTTCTAAGGTTCATCATCATACTTAGGGTTGATTGGCAACCAATTGTACTTTAAGAACTTTTTCCATATTTCTTCAATTTCTTTTCTAACTTCCTCAACCCTCCCAACCATAAGCCTGTTTACTCTATTTTTGCTACATAATTATTTCTTGTTGGCTAGCTCCATGAGTCTATCTACTTCTTCTTGAGAGATGCAAGCACTGATATTGATCAATTCATTTTCTTTCATTTCCTTATCTAATCGGCTTGCAGTTAGCCTTCTACCATCAAGAATGTTATATAAATCTTTTGGAATACTGCATTCTAACTCAATTAATGATTTGTTGAAGTTACGCAAATGAAACACAACAACTTCCTCAATTTCCCTTTGATCATTCTCATCAAGATTATTATAGGATGCACTAATGTTCTTGAGATTGCCATCAATAACTATTTCATCAATTAGTTCTTTTGCAGTCAATGGGGAACTGATGGTATATTTACCTTCTACCTTGCCGGATTCAAGATCTTTATTAAGCTCTGTACTTAGCCTTCTTCTTATTTTAGGCCTGTCGGTGAGAGAGGGCTTTGATTTTGTCTTTTTGCTTAAAATATGGATCTTGGATGTGTATAGATTAGATTAGGTAGTTTTAGGGTCTAATCAAATATTTATGGAAATTTTGGGGTAGTTCAAGAGTGATGGTAGAGGTCTTAAATGGTTTGTGAGGAATATGTCTCCAACTATACATTTGTAGGATCTAAGGTTCCATTGACAAATGAAATGGAAGTGTGTAAATAAAGAAAGAAGAAACAAACAATGCAATTGATATGGAAATGAATATGTAATTGTAAATCAACTTAGCACAAGAAGGAAATGGTGGAAAGTAAACGGACACATGGAGGAATAGTTTTTCAAAGTGTTGGAATCAATGAACACTGAGAGAGGGTGAATCAGTGTTCTATAGTTTCCTAATTTATTAGACCAATTATTTAACCACCGGATGCAAAAGATAGAAACTATAATGCAAAAACACAAAGCAAATAACCACACAACCATAACACCAAAAATTTTATGTGGAAACCCGAAAAGGGAAAAACCATGGTGGGATTTGAACCCACAATATTATTACACTATGGCCAGTAGTAAAACAATATTACAAAAGAGGAATGCACTTGCATCCATACTCACTTCCTAGAGCTCACTGCTCAATTACAAAATAGGGTTGCAACCCCGGAGGACTCACTATCTTACAAATTAGATATAAAAATAATTACAATATTTGAACTAGAATACAACATCTAAAAATGCCAACAATCAGTTTTGGTTAAGCTCAAAATGATCCACTACCTCTGATTTGGAAAACTGCTTTGTTTTTCTCTGCTGCCAAATACCAGATCACCAAACTTCAAGATGCGCACATGAAAATATGCTCAATCGCCCCCAAAAACAATTTGGCATTCACACCATCTGATAAAATGATCATCCAAGTCGATCTTATATATCTGCACCACCAAAATAGATCTCCATCAAGTCAGCTTCACAAAACCGCAAAATATGAAACGTGTAGTCTCATGTCGACTTAATCCTGTAGACACCTAAAATTGTCATGTCTAATTAAATAAATATTTTATTTATTTAATTATCTAAGCTTAATTCTTCTATTAATTAAATAAATCTTTATTTATTTAATTAATTCATTTATCCTCTTCTAGCCTTATTTCTCATTTAAATAAATACATTTATTTATTTAAATTATCCTTTTCCTAAATTAAATAAATATCTTATTTGTTTAATTGATCCCACTTCTTCTATTAATTAAATAAATCTTTATTTATTTAATTAATTCATTAACCTTTTCTACCCATTACACATGTCATTCATCTCTTAATTCATACACTACCTACCCCTCTCATTATTTTATTATTTCTTTTACCTACCCTCTAATCATAGCCGACCTCCTTTTACACCTCTCAATCTTATCCCTCCATTTCATATAGTGTCTTCTATATAAGGAGATGCTTCCTTCATTATCAAACCCTAATCATTCTATGCATTCTAATCAATCATTTCTAATCATTCTATGCATGCTAATCACTGATCTTAAGGACTTGACTATACTACGATCCTACTTGCAACCACATTCTGTTCTTTGTTGAGCTCTTGTGCACATAAAATCTGAGAGCAAATATATCAAGCAAGATCAATGGAGATAGGAAGAATGGAGATCAAAACCCTATTGGACATGTGATGGTATAATCTTTGTGATTTCTTGTGATTTGCATTGTCTTAAGTAATCTTCATATGTTATGGTGGATCTTTGTTGATTGTTAGGCTAGAGTTTTGTGGTTGAATTCATTTAGCCTTTCAATGTTGTTATTATTGTTATCCATTTTCACCATATACAAATCCATCACAAATTCATTTATCAGATCTAAAACATATGATCTCAAGCTCCCCACGCAACGACACAAACTTCTCGAACACAACACCAATCACCAAAATCATCCCTATAGTTCTACAACACATGTTACCCAGCTATCCACACAATATTGTACTCTTCCGGAATCACCGAATATCGGTCTAATAATCATGCACTAGAATCGACACCAG